>NW_027441960.1:0-300000 GCF_048569485.1 Anomaloglossus baeobatrachus
ACATGAAATGAACACATTTTTCTCCAAAACTATAACAGATGCAAGCTTGTCCTGTTTGGTGGAGATGATATTTAATAAAATAAGTAGAAATCCACTAAAAGTTTTGTTTGGTTATCTTGCAATCCCGAGATAATCGTCTCCATGCTCCAAATCCATTTTAAAGCCATTTTTAAGGCATTTCGCGCATACATGAAATGAACACATTTTTCTCCAAAACTATAACAGATGCAAGCTTGTCCTGTTTGGTGGAGATGATATTTAATAAAATAAGTAGAAATCCACTAAAAGTTTTGTTTGGTTATCTTGCAATCCCGAGATAATCGTCTCCATGCTCCAAATCCATTTTAAAGCCATTTTTAAGGCATTTCGCGCATACATGAAATGAACACATTTTTCTCCAAAACTATAACAGATGCAAGCTTGTCCTGTTTGGTGGAGATCATATTTAATAAAATAAGTAGAAATCCACTAAAAGTTTTGTTTGGTTATATTGCAATCCCGAGATAATCGTCTTCATGCTCCAAATCCATTTTAAAGCCATTTTTAAGGCATTTCGCGCATACATGAAATGAACACATTTTTCTCCAAAACTATAACAGATGCAAGCTTGTCCTGTTTGGTGGAGATAATATTTAATAAAATAAGTAGAAATCTACTAAAAGTTTCGTTTGTTTATATTGCCATCCTGAGATAATCGTCTCCATGCTCCAAATCCATTTTAAAGCCATTTCAAAGGCATTTTGCGCATACATGAAATGAACACATTTTTCTCCAAAACTATAACACATGCAAGCTTGTCCTGTTTGGTGGAGATGATATTTAATAAAATAAGTAGAAATCCACTAAAAGTTTTGTTTGGTTATCTTGCAATCCCGAGATAATCGTCTTCATGCTCCAAATCCATTTTAAAGCCATTTTTAAGGCATTTCGCGCATACATGAAATGAACACATTTTTCTCCAAAACTATAACAGATGCAAGCTTGTCCTGTTTGGTGGAGATGATATTTAATAAAATAAGTAGAAATCCACTAAAAGTTTTGTTTGGTTTTATTGCAATCCCGAGATAATCGTCTCCATGCTCCAAATCCATTTTAAAGCCATTTTTAAGGCATTTCGCGCATACATGAAATGAACACATTTTTCTCCAAAACTATAACAGATGCAAGCTTGTCCTGTTTGGTGGAGATGATATTTAATAAAATAAGTAGAAATCCACTAAAAGTTTTGTTTGGTTATCTTGCAATCCCGAGATAATCGTCTCCATGCTCCAAATCCATTTTAAAGCCATTTTTAAGGCATTTCGCGCATACATGAAATGAACACATTTTTCTCCAAAACTAAGATGCAAGCTTGTCCTGTTTGGTGGAGATAATATTTAATAAAATAAGTAGAAATCTACTAAAAGTTTCGTTTGGTTATCTTGCAATCCCGAGATAATCGTCTCCATGCTCCAAATCCATTTTAAAGCCATTTCTAAGGCATTTCGCGCATACATGAAATGAACACATTTTTCTCCAAAACTATAACACATGCAAGCTTGTCCTGTTTGGTGGAGATAATATTTAATAAAATAAGTAGAAATCTACTAAAAGTTTCGTTTGTTTATATTGCCATCCTGAGATAATCGTCTCCATGCTCCAAATCCATTTTAAAGCCATTTCAAAGGCATTTTGCGCATACATGAAATGAACACATTTTTCTCCAAAACTATAACACATGCAAGCTTGTCCTGTTTGGTGGAGATGATATTTAATAAAATAAGTAGAAATCCACTAAAGGTTTTGTTTGGTTATCTTGCAATCCCGAGATAATCGTCTCCATGCTCCAAATCCATTTTAAAGCCATTTTTAAGGCATTTCGCGCATACATGAAATGAACACATTTTTCTCCAAAACTATAACAGATGCAAGCTTGTCCTGTTTGGTGGAGATGATATTTAATAAAATAAGTAGAAATCCACTAAAAGTTTTGTTTGGTTATCTTGCAATCCCGAGATAATCGTCTCCATGCTCCAAATCCATTTTAAAGCCATTTTTAAGGCATTTCGCGCATACATGAAATAAACACATTTTTCTCCAAAACTATAACAGATGCAAGCTTGTCCTGTTTGGTGGAGATGATATTTAATAAAATAAGTAGAAATCTACTAAAAGTTTCGTTTGTTTATATTGCCATCCTGAGATAATCGTCTCCATGCTCCAAATCCATTTTAAAGCCATTTCAAAGGCATTTTGCGCATACATGAAATGAACACATTTTTTTCCAAAACTATAACACATGCAAGCTTGTCCTGTTTGGTGGAGATGATATTTAATAAAATAAGTAGAAATCCACTAAAAGTTTTGTTTGGTTATATTGCAATCCCGAGATAATCGTCTCCATGCTCCAAATCCATTTTAAAGCCATTTTTAAGGCATTTCGCGCATACATGAAATGAACACATTTTTCTCCAAAACTATAACAGATGCAAGCTTGTCTTGTTTGGTGGAGATGATATTTAATAAAATAAGTAGAAATCCACTAAAAGTTTTGTTTGGTTATCTTGCAATCCCGAGATAATCGTCTCCATGCTCCAAATCCATTTTAAAGCCATTTTTAAGGCATTTCGCGCATACATGAAATGAACACATTTTTCTCCAAAACTAAGATGCAAGCTTGTCCTGTTTGGTGGAGATAATATTTAATAAAATAAGTAGAAATCTACTAAAAGTTTCGTTTGGTTATCTTGCAATCCCGAGATAATCGTCTCCATGCTCCAAATCCATTTTAAAGCCATTTCTAAGGCATTTCGTGCATACATGAAATGAACACATTTTTCTCCAAAACTATAACACATGCAAGCTTGTCCTGTTTGGTGGAGATAATATTTAATAAAATAAGTAGAAATCTACTAAAAGTTTCGTTTGTTTATATTGCCATCCTGAGATAATCGTCTCCATGCTCCAAATCCATTTTAAAGCCATTTCAAAGGCATTTTGCGCATACATGAAATGAACACATTTTTTTCCAAAACTATAACACATGCAAGCTTGTCCTGTTTGGTGGAGATGATATTTAATAAAATAAGTAGAAATCCACTAAAAGTTTTGTTTGGTTATATTGCAATCCCGAGATAATCGTCTCCATGCTCCAAATCCATTTTAAAGCCATTTTTAAGGCATTTCGCGCATACATGAAATGAACACATTTTTCTCCAAAACTATAACAGATGCAAGCTTGTCTTGTTTGGTGGAGATGATATTTAATAAAATAAGTAGAAATCCACTAAAAGTTTTGTTTGGTTATCTTGCAATCCCGAGATAATCGTCTCCATGCTCCAAATCCATTTTAAAGCCATTTTTAAGGCATTTCGCGCATACATGAAATGAACACATTTTTCTCCAAAACTATAACAGATGCAAGCTTGTCCTGTTTGGTGGAGATGATATTTAATAAAATAAGTAGAAATCCACTAAAAGTTTTGTTTGGTTATCTTGCAATCCCGAGATAATCGTCTCCATGCTCCAAATCCATTTTAAAGCCATTTCAAAGGCATTTCGCGCATACATGAAATGAACACATTTTTCTCCAAAACTATAACACATGCAAGCTTGTCCTGTTTGGTGGAGATGATATTTAATAAAATAAGTAGAAATCCACTAAAAGTTTTGTTTGGTTATCTTGCAATCCCGAGATAATCGTCTCCATGCTCCAAATCCATTTTAAAGCCATTTTTAAGGCATTTCGCGCATACATGAAATGAACACATTTTTCTCCAAAACTATAACAGATGCAAGCTTGTCCTGTTTGGTGGAGATGATATTTAATAAAATAAGTAGAAATCCACTAAAAGTTTTTTTTTTGTTATCTTGCAATCCCGAGATAATCGTCTCCATGCTCCAAATCCATTTTAAAGCCATTTTTAAGGCATTTCGCGCATACATGAAATGAACACATTTTTCTCCAAAACTATAACAGATGCAAGCTTGTCCTGTTTGGTGGAGATGATATTTAATAAAATAAGTAGAAATCCACTAAAAGTTTTGTTTGGTTATCTTGCAATCCCGAGATAATCGTCTCCATGCTCCAAATCCATTTTAAAGCCATTTCAAAGGCATTTTGCGCATACATGAAATGAACACATTTTTCTCCAAAACTATAACAGATGCAAGCTTGTCCTGTTTGGTGGAGATGATATTTAATAAAATAAGTAGAAATCCACTAAAAGTTTTGTTTGGTTATCTTGCAATCCCGAGATAATCGTCTCCATGCTCCAAATCCATTTTAAAGCCATTTTTAAGGCATTTCGCGCATACATGAAATGAACACATTTTTCTCCAAAACTATAACAGATGCAAGCTTGTCCTGTTTGGTGGAGATGATATTTAATAAAATAAGAAAAATCCACTAAAAGTTTTGTTTGGTTATCTTGCAATCCCGAGATAATCGTCTCCATGCTCCAAATCCATTTTAAAGCCATTTCAAAGGCATTTTGCGCATACATGAAATGAACACATTTTTCTCCAAAACTATAACACATGCAAGCTTGTCCTGTTTGGTGGAGATGATATTTAATAAAATAAGTAGAAATCCACTAAAAGTTTTGTTTGGTTATCTTGCAATCCCGAGATAATCGTCTCCATGCTCCAAATCCATTTTAAAGCCATTTTTAAGGCATTTCGCGCATACATGAAATGAACACATTTTTCTCCAAAACTATAACAGATGCAAGCTTGTCTTGTTTGGTGGAGATGATATTTAATAAAATAAGTAGAAATCCACTAAAAGTTTTGTTTGGTTATCTTGCAATCCCGAGATAATCGTCTCCATGCTCCAAATCCATTTTAAAGCCATTTTTAAGGCATTTCGCGCATACATGAAATGAACACATTTTTCTCCAAAACTATAACAGATGCAAGCTTGTCCTGTTTGGTGGAGATGATATTTAATAAAATAAGTAGAAATCCACTAAAATTTTTGTTTGGTTATCTTGCAATCCCGAGATAATCGTCTCCATGCTCCAAATCCATTTTAAAGCCATTTTTAAGGCATTTCGCGCATACATGAAATGAACACATTTTTCTCCAAAACTATAACAGATGCAAGCTTGTCCTGTTTGGTGGAGATGATATTTAATAAAATAAGTAGAAATCCACTAAAAGTTTTGTTTGGTTGTATTGCAATCCCGAGATAATCGTCTCCATGCTCCAAATCCATTTTAAAGCCATTTTTAAGGCATTTCGCGCATACATGAAATGAACACATTTTTCTCCAAAACTATAACAGATGCAAGCTTGTCCTGTTTGGTGGAGATGATATTTAATAAAATAAGTAGAAATCCACTAAAAGTTTTGTTTGGTTATCTTGCAATCCCGAGATAATCGTCTCCATGCTCCAAATCCATTTTAAAGCCATTTTTAAGGCATTTCGCGCATACATGAAATGAACACATTTTTCTCCAAAACTATAACAGATGCAAGCTTGTCCTGTTTGGTGGAGATGATATTTAATAAAATAAGTAGAAATCCACTAAAAGTTTTGTTTGGTTATCTTGCAATCCCGAGATAATCGTCTCCATGCTCCAAATCCATTTTAAAGCCATTTTTAAGGCATTTCGCGCATACATGAAATGAACACATTTTTCTCCAAAACTATAACAGATGCAAGCTTGTCCTGTTTGGTGGAGATGATATTTAATAAAATAAGTAGAAATCCACTAAAAGTTTTGTTTGGTTTTATTGCAATCCCGAGATAATCGTCTCCATGCTCCAAATCCATTTTAAAGCCATTTTTAAGGCATTTCGCGCATACATGAAATGAACACATTTTTCTCCAAAACTATAACAGATGCAAGCTTGTCCTGTTTGGTGGAGATAATATTTAATAAAATAAGTAGAAATCTACTAAAAGTTTCGTTTGTTTATATTGCCATCCTGAGATAATCGTCTCCATGCTCCAAATCCATTTTAAAGCCATTTCAAAGGCATTTTGCGCATACATGAAATGAACACATTTTTCTCCAAAACTATAACACATGCAAGCTTGTCCTGTTTGGTGGAGATGATATTTAATAAAATAAGTAGAAATCCACTAAAAGTTTTGTTTGGTTATCTTGCAATCCCGAGATAATCGTCTCCATGCTCCAAATCCATTTTAAAGCCATTTTTAAGGCATTTCGCGCATACATGAAATGAACACATTTTTCTCCAAAACTATAACAGATGCAAGCTTGTCCTGTTTGGTGGAGATGATATTTAATAAAATAAGTAGAAATCCACTAAAAGTTTTGTTTGGTTATCTTGCAATCCCGAGATAATCGTCTCCATGCTCCAAATCCATTTTAAAGCCATTTTTAAGGCATTTCGCGCATACATGAAATGAACACATTTTTCTCCAAAACTATAACAGATGCAAGCTTGTCCTGTTTGGTGGAGATGATATTTAATAAAATAAGTAGAAATCTACTAAAAGTTTCGTTTGTTTATATTGCCATCCTGAGATAATCGTCTCCATGCTCCAAATCCATTTTAAAGCCATTTCAAAGGCATTTTGCGCATACATGAAATGAACACATTTTTTTTCCAAAACTATAACACATGCAAGCTTGTCCTGTTTGGTGGAGATGATATTTAATAAAATAAGTAGAAATCCACTAAAAGTTTTGTTTGGTTATATTGCAATCCCGAGATAATCGTCTCCATGCTCCAAATCCATTTTAAAGCCATTTTTAAGGCATTTCGCGCATACATGAAATGAACACATTTTTCTCCAAAACTATAACAGATGCAAGCTTGTCTTGTTTGGTGGAGATGATATTTAATAAAATAAGTAGAAATCCACTAAAAGTTTTGTTTGGTTATCTTGCAATCCCGAGATAATCGTCTCCATGCTCCAAATCCATTTTAAAGCCATTTTAAGGCATTTCGCGCATACATGAAATTAACACATTTTTCTCCAAAACTATAACAGATGCAAGCTTGTCCTGTTTGGTGGAGATGATATTTAATAAAATAAGTAGAAATCCACTAAAAGTTTTGTTTGGTTATCTTGCAATCCCGAGATAATCGTCTCCATGCTCCAAATCCATTTTAAAGCCATTTCAAAGGCATTTCGCCCATACATGAAATGAACACATTTTTCTCCAAAACTATAACACATGCAAGCTTGTCCTGTTTGGTGGAGATGATATTTAATAAAATAAGTAGAAATCCACTAAAAGTTTTGTTTGGTTATCTTGCAATCCCGAGATAATCGTCTCCATGCTCCAAATCCATTTTAAAGCCATTTTTAAGGCATTTCGCGCATACATGAAATGAACACATTTTTCTCCAAAACTATAACAGATGCAAGCTTGTCCTGTTTGGTGGAGATGATATTTAATAAAATAAGTAGAAATCCACTAAAAGTTTTGTTTGGTTATCTTGCAATCCCGAGATAATCGTCTCCATGCTCCAAATCCATTTTAAAGCCATTTTTAAGGCATTTCGCGCATACATGAAATGAACACATTTTTCTCCAAAACTATAACAGATGCAAGCTTGTCCTGTTTGGTGGAGATGATATTTAATAAAATAAGTAGAAATCTACTAAAAGTTTCGTTTGTTTATATTGCCATCCTGAGATAATCGTCTCCATGCTCCAAATCCATTTTAAAGCCATTTCAAAGGCATTTTGCGCATACATGAAATGAACACATTTTTTTTCCAAAACTATAACACATGCAAGCTTGTCCTGTTTGGTGGAGATGATATTTAATAAAATAAGTAGAAATCCACTAAAAGTTTTGTTTGGTTATATTGCAATCCCGAGATAATCGTCTCCATGCTCCAAATCCATTTTAAAGCCATTTTTAAGGCATTTCGCGCATACATGAAATGAACACATTTTTCTCCAAAACTATAACAGATGCAAGCTTGTCTTGTTTGGTGGAGATGATATTTAATAAAATAAGTAGAAATCCACTAAAAGTTTTGTTTGGTTATCTTGCAATCCCGAGATAATCGTCTCCATGCTCCAAATCCATTTTAAAGCCATTTTTAAGGCATTTCGCGCATACATGAAATGAACACATTTTTCTCCAAAACTATAACAGATGCAAGCTTGTCCTGTTTGGTGGAGATGATATTTAATAAAATAAGTAGAAATCCACTAAAAGTTTTGTTTGGTTATCTTGCAATCCCGAGATAATCGTCTCCATGCTCCAAATCCATTTTAAAGCCATTTCAAAGGCATTTCGCCCATACATGAAATGAACACATTTTTCTCCAAAACTATAACACATGCAAGCTTGTCCTGTTTGGTGGAGATGATATTTAATAAAATAAGTAGAAATCCACTAAAAGTTTTGTTTGGTTATCTTGCAATCCCGAGATAATCGTCTCCATGCTCCAAATCCATTTTAAAGCCATTTTTAAGGCATTTCGCGCATACATGAAATGAACACATTTTTCTCCAAAACTATAACAGATGCAAGCTTGTCCTGTTTGGTGGAGATGATATTTAATAAAATAAGTAGAAATCCACTAAAAGTTTTGTTTGGTTATCTTGCAATCCCGAGATAATCGTCTCCATGCTCCAAATCCATTTTAAAGCCATTTTTAAGGCATTTCGCGCATACATGAAATGAACACATTTTTCTCCAAAACTATAACAGATGCAAGCTTGTCCTGTTTGGTGGAGATGATATTTAATAAAATAAGTAGAAATCCACTAAAAGTTTTGTTTGGTTATCTTGCAATCCCGAGATAATCGTCTCCATGCTCCAAATCCATTTTAAAGCCATTTCAAAGGCATTTCGCGCATACATGAAATGAACACATTTTTCTCCAAAACTATAACAGATGCAAGCTTGTCCTGTTTGGTGGAGATGATATTTAATAAAATAAGTAGAAATCCACTAAAAGTTTTGTTTGGTTATCTTGCAATCCCGAGATAATCGTCTCCATGCTCCAAATCCATTTTAAAGCCATTTTTAAGGCATTTCGCGCATACATGAAATGAACACATTTTTCTCCAAAACTATAACAGATGCAAGCTTGTCCTGTTTGGTGGAGATGATATTTAATAAAATAAGTAGAAATCCACTAAAAGTTTTGTTTGGTTATCTTGCAATCCCGAGATAATCGTCTCCATGCTCCAAATCCATTTTAAAGCCATTTTTAAGGCATTTCGCGCATACATGAAATGAACACATTTTTCTCCAAAACTAAGATGCAAGCTTGTCCTGTTTGGTGGAGATAATATTTAATAAAATAAGTAGAAATCTACTAAAAGTTTCGTTTGTTTATATTGCCATCCTGAGATAATCGTCTCCATGCTCCAAATCCATTTTAAAGCCATTTCAAAGGCATTTTGCGCATACATGAAATGAACACATTTTTCTCCAAAACTATAACACATGCAAGCTTGTCCTGTTTGGTGGAGATGATATTTAATAAAATAAGTAGAAATCCACTAAAAGTTTTGTTTGGTTATCTTGCAATCCCGAGATAATCGTCTCCATGCTCCAAATCCATTTTAAAGCCATTTTTAAGGCATTTCGCGCATACATGAAATGAACACATTTTTCTCCAAAACTATAACAGATGCAAGCTTGTCCTGTTTGGTGGAGATGATATTTAATAAAATAAGTAGAAATCCACTAAAAGTTTTGTTTGGTTATCTTGCAATCCCGAGATAATCGTCTCCATGCTCCAAATCCATTTTAAAGCCATTTTTAAGGCATTTCGCGCATACATGAAATGAACACATTTTTCTCCAAAACTATAACAGATGCAAGCTTGTCCTGTTTGGTGGAGATGATATTTAATAAAATAAGTAGAAATCCACTAAAAGTTTTGTTTGGTTATCTTGCAATCCCGAGATAATCGTCTCCATGCTCCAAATCCATTTTAAAGCCATTTTTAAGGCATTTCGCGCATACATGAAATGAACACATTTTTCTCCAAAACTATAACAGATGCAAGCTTGTCCTGTTTGGTGGAGATGATATTTAATAAAATAAGTAGAAATCCACTAAAAGTTTTGTTTGGTTATCTTGCAATCCCGAGATAATCGTCTCCATGCTCCAAATCCATTTTAAAGCCATTTTTAAGGCATTTCGCGCATACATGAAATGAACACATTTTTCTCCAAAACTATAACAGATGCAAGCTTGTCCTGTTTGGTGGAGATGATATTTAATAAAATAAGTAGAAATCCACTAAAAGTTTTGTTTGGTTATCTTGCAATCCCGAGATAATCGTCTCCATGCTCCAAATCCATTTTAAAGCCATTTTTAAGGCATTTCGCGCATACATAAAATGAACACATTTTTCTCCAAAACTATAACAGATGCAAGCTTGTCCTGTTTGGTGGAGATAATATTTAATAAAATAAGTAGAAATCTACTAAAAGTTTCGTTTGTTTATATTGCCATCCTGAGATAATCGTCTCCATGCTCCAAATCCATTTTAAAGCCATTTCAAAGGCATTTTGCGCATACATGAAATGAACACATTTTTCTCCAAAACTATAACACATGCAAGCTTGTCCTGTTTGGTGGAGATGATATTTAATAAAATAAGTAGAAATCCACTAAAAGTTTTGTTTGGTTATCTTGCAATCCCGAGATAATCGTCTCCATGCTCCAAATCCATTTTAAAGCCATTTTTAAGGCATTTCGCGCATACATGAAATAAACACATTTTTCTCCAAAACTATAACAGATGCAAGCTTGTCCTGTTTGGTGGAGATGATATTTAATAAAATAAGTAGAAATCCACTAAAAGTTTTGTTTGGTTATCTTGCAATCCCGAGATAATCGCCTCCATGCTCCAAATCCATTTTAAAGCCATTTTTAAGGCATTTCGCGCATACATGAAATGAACACATTTTTCTCCAAAACTATAACAGATGCAAGCTTGTCCTGTTTGGTGGAGATGATATTTAATAAAATAAGTAGAAATCCACTAAAAGTTTTGTTTGGTTATCTTGCAATCCCGAGATAATCGTCTCCATGCTCCAAATCCATTTTAAAGCCATTTTTAAGGCATTTCGCGCATACATGAAATGAACACATTTTTCTCCAAAACTATAACAGATGCAAGCTTGTCCTGTTTGGTGGAGATGATATTTAATAAAATAAGTAGAAATCCACTAAAAGTTTTGTTTGGTTATCTTGCAATCCCGAGATAATCGTCTCCATGCTCCAAATCCATTTTAAAGCCATTTTTAAGGCATTTCGCGCATACATGAAATGAACACATTTTTCTCCAAAACTATAACAGATGCAAGCTTGTCCTGTTTGGTGGAGATGATATTTAATAAAATAAGTAGAAATCCACTAAAAGTTTTGTTTGGTTATCTTGCAATCCCGAGATAATCGTCTCCATGCTCCAAATCCATTTTAAAGCCATTTTTAAGGCATTTCGCGCATACATGAAATGAACACATTTTTCTCCAAAACTATAACAGATGCAAGCTTGTCCTGTTTGGTGGAGATGATATTTAATAAAATAAGTAGAAATCCACTAAAAGTTTTGTTTGGTTATCTTGCAATCCCGAGATAATCGTCTCCATGCTCCAAATCCATTTTAAAGCCATTTTTAAGGCATTTCGCGCATACATGAAATTAACACATTTTTCTCCAAAACTATAACAGATGCAAGCTTGTCCTGTTTGGTGGAGATGATATTTAATAAAATAAGTAGAAATCCACTAAAAGTTTTGTTTGGTTATCTTGCAATCCCGAGATAATCGTCTCCATGCTCCAAATCCATTTTAAAGCCATTTTTAAGGCATTTCGCGCATACATGAAATGAACACATTTTTCTCCAAAACTATAACAGATGCAAGCTTGTCCTGTTTGGTGGAGATGATATTTAATAAAATAGGTAGAAATCCACTAAAAGTTTTGTTTGGTTATATTGCAATCCCGAGATAATCGTCTCCATGCTCCAAATCCATTTTAAAGCCATTTTTAAGGCATTTCGCGCATACATGAAATGAACACATTTTTCTCCAAAACTATAACAGATGCAAGCTTGTCCTGTTTGGTGGAGATGATATTTAATAAAATAAGTAGAAATCCACTAAAAGTTTTGTTTGGTTATCTTGCAATCCCGAGATAATCGTCTCCATGCTCCAAATCCATTTTAAAGCCATTTTTAAGGCATTTCGCGCATACATGAAATGAACACATTTTTCTCCAAAACTATAACAGATGCAAGCTTGTCCTGTTTGGTGGAGATGATATTTAATAAAATAAGTAGAAATCCACTAAAAGTTTTGTTTGGTTATCTTGCAATCCCGAGATAATCGTCTCCATGCTCCAAATCCATTTTAAAGCCATTTTTAAGGCATTTCGCGCATACATGAAATGAACACATTTTTCTCCAAAACTATAACAGATGCAAGCTTGTCCTGTTTGGTGGAGATGATATTTAATAAAATAAGTAGAAATCCACTAAAAGTTTTGTTTGGTTATCTTGCAATCCCGAGATAATCGTCTTTATGCTCCAAATCCATTTTAAAGCCATTTTTAAGGCATTTCGCGCATACATGAAATGAACACATTTTTCTCCAAAACTATAACACATGCAAGCTTGTCCTGTTTGGTGGAGATGATATTTAATAAAATAAGTAGAAATCCACTAAAAGTTTTGTTTGGTTATCTTGCAATCCCGAGATAATCGTCTCCATGCTCCAAATCCATTTTAAAGCCATTTTTAAGGCATTTCGCGCATACATGAAATAAACACATTTTTCTCCAAAACTATAACAGATGCAAGCTTGTCCTGTTTGGTGGAGATGATATTTAATAAAATAAGTAGAAATCCACTAAAAGTTTTGTTTGGTTATCTTGCAATCCCGAGATAATCGTCTCCATGCTCCAAATCCATTTTAAAGCCATTTTTAAGGCATTTCGCGCATACATGAAATAAACACATTTTTCTCCAAAACTATAACAGATGCAAGCTTGTCCTGTTTGGTGGAGATGATATTTAATAAAATAAGTAGAAATCCACTAAAAGTTTTGTTTGGTTATCTTGCAATCCCGAGATAATCGTCTCCATGCTCCAAATCCATTTTAAAGCCATTTTTAAGGCATTTCGCGCATACATGAAATGAACACATTTTTCTCCAAAACTATAACAGATGCAAGCTTGTCCTGTTTGGTGGAGATAATATTTAATAAAATAAGTAGAAATCTACTAAAAGTTTCGTTTGTTTATATTGCCATCCTGAGATAATCGTCTCCATGCTCCAAATCCATTTTAAAGCCATTTCAAAGGCATTTTGCGCATACATGAAATGAACACATTTTTCTCCAAAACTATAACACATGCAAGCTTGTCCTGTTTGGTGGAGATGATATTTAATAAAATAAGTAGAAATCCACTAAAAGTTTTGTTTGGTTATCTTGCAATCCCGAGATAATCGTCTCCATGCTCCAAATCCATTTTAAAGCCATTTTTAAGGCATTTCGCGCATACATGAAATAAACACATTTTTCTCCAAAACTATAACAGATGCAAGCTTGTACTGTTTGGTGGAGATGATATTTAATAAAATAAGTAGAAATCCACTAAAAGTTTTGTTTGGTTATCTTGCAATCCCGAGATAATCGTCTCCATGCTCCAAATCCATTTTAAAGCCATTTTTAAGGCATTTCGCGCATACATGAAATGAACACATTTTTCTCCAAAACTATAACAGATGCAAGCTTGTCCTGTTTGGTGGAGATGATATTTAATAAAATAAGTAGAAATCCACTAAAAGTTTTGTTTGGTTATCTTGCAATCCCGAGATAATCGTCTCCATGCTCCAAATCTATTTTAAAGCCATTTTTAAGGCATTTCGCGCATACATGAAATGAACACATTTTTCTCCAAAACTATAACAGATGCAAGCTTGTCCTGTTTGGTGGAGATGATATTTAATAAAATAAGTAGAAATCCACTAAAAGTTTTGTTTGGTTATCTTGCAATCCCGAGATAATCGTCTCCATGCTCCAAATCCATTTTAAAGCCATTTTTAAGGCATTTCGCGCACACATGAAATGAACACATTTTTCTCCAAAACTATAACAGATGCAAGCTTGTCCTGTTTGGTGGAGATGATATTTAATAAAATAAGTAGAAATCCACTAAAAGTTTTGTTTGGTTATCTTGCAATCCCGAGATAATCGTCTCCATGCTCCAAATCCATTTTAAAGCCATTTTTAAGGCATTTCGCGCATACATGAAATGAACACATTTTTCTCCAAAACTATAACAGATGCAAGCTTGTCCTGTTTGGTGGAGATGATATTTAATAAAATAAGTAGAAATCCACTAAAAGTTTTGTTTGGTTATCTTGCAATCCCGAGATAATCGTCTCCATGCTCCAAATCCATTTTAAAGCCATTTTTAAGGCATTTCGCGCATACATGAAATGAACACATTTTTCTCCAAAACTATAACAGATGCAAGCTTGTCCTGTTTGGTGGAGATGATATTTAATAAAATAAGTAGAAATCCACTAAAAGTTTTGTTTGGTTATCTTGCAATCCCGAGATAATCGTCTCCATGCTCCAAATCCATTTTAAAGCCATTTTTAAGGCATTTCGCGCATACATAAAATGAACACATTTTTCTCCAAAACTATAACAGATGCAAGCTTGTCCTGTTTGGTGGAGATAATATTTAATAAAATAAGTAGAAATCTACTAAAAGTTTCGTTTGTTTATATTGCCATCCTGAGATAATCGTCTCCATGCTCCAAATCCATTTTAAAGCCATTTCAAAGGCATTTTGCGCATACATGAAATGAACACATTTTTCTCCAAAACTAAAACACATGCAAGCTTGTCCTGTTTGGTGGAGATGAAATTTAATAAAATAAGTAGAAATCCACTAAAAGTTTTGTTTGGTTATCTTGCAATCCCGAGATAATCGTCTCCATGCTCCAAATCCATTTTAAAGCCATTTTTAAGGCATTTCGCGCATACATAAAATGAACACATTTTTCTCCAAAACTATAACAGATGCAAGCTTGTCCTGTTTGGTGGAGATGATATTTAATAAAATAAGTAGAAATCCACTAAAAGTTTTGTTTGGTTATCTTGCAATCCCGAGATAATCGTCTCCATGCTCCAAATCCATTTTAAAGCCATTTTTAAGGCATTTCGCGCATACATGAAATGAACACATTTTTCTCCAAAACTATAACAGATGCAAGCTTGTCCTGTTTGGTGGAGATGATATTTAATAAAATAAGTAGAAATCCACTAAAAGTTTTGTTTGGTTATCTTGCAATCCCGAGATAATCGTCTCCATGCTCCAAATCCATTTTAAAGCCATTTTTAAGGCATTTCGCGCATACATGAAATGAACACATTTTTCTCCAAAACTATAACAGATGCAAGCTTGTCCTGTTTGGTGGAGATGATATTTAATAAAATAAGTAGAAATCCACTAAAAGTTTTGTTTGGTTATCTTGCAATCCCGAGATAATCGTCTCCATGCTCCAAATCCATTTTAAAGCCATTTTTAAGGCATTTCGCGCATACATGAAATGAACACATTTTTCTCCAAAACTATAACAGATGCAAGCTTGTCCTGTTTGGTGGAGATGATATTTAATAAAATAAGTAGAAATCCACTAAAAGTTTTGTTTGGTTATCTTGCAATCCCGAGATAATCGTCTCCATGCTCCAAATCCATTTTAAAGCCATTTTTAAGGCATTTCGCGCATACATGAAATGAACACATTTTTCTCCAAAACTATAACAGATGCAAGCTTGTCCTGTTTGGTGGAGATGATATTTAATAAAATAAGTAGAAATCCACTAAAAGTTTTGTTTGGTTATCTTGCAATCCCGAGATAATCGTCTCCATGCTCCAAATCCATTTTAAAGCCATTTTTAAGGCATTTCGCGCATACATGAAATGAACACATTTTTCTCCAAAACTATAACAGATGCAAGCTTGTCCTGTTTGGTGGAGATGATATTTAATAAAATAGGTAGAAATCCACTAAAAGTTTTGTTTGGTTATATTGCAATCCCGAGATAATCGTCTCCATGCTCCAAATCCATTTTAAAGCCATTTTTAAGGCATTTCGCGCATACATGAAATGAACACATTTTTCTCCAAAACTATAACAGATGCAAGCTTGTCCTGTTTGGTGGAGATGATATTTAATAAAATAAGTAGAAATCCACTAAAAGTTTTGTTTGGTTATCTTGCAATCCCGAGATAATCGTCTCCATGCTCCAAATCCATTTTAAAGCCATTTTTAAGGCATTTCGCGCATACATGAAATGAACACATTTTTCTCCAAAACTATAACAGATGCAAGCTTGTCCTGTTTGGTGGAGATGATATTTAATAAAATAAGTAGAAATCCACTAAAAGTTTTGTTTGGTTATCTTGCAATCCCGAGATAATCGTCTCCATGCTCCAAATCCATTTTAAAGCCATTTTTAAGGCATTTCGCGCATACATGAAATGAACACATTTTTCTCCAAAACTATAACAGATGCAAGCTTGTCCTGTTTGGTGGAGATGATATTTAATAAAATAAGTAGAAATCCACTAAAAGTTTTGTTTGGTTATCTTGCAATCCCGAGATAATCGTCTCCATGCTCCAAATCCATTTTAAAGCCATTTTTAAGTCATTTCGCGCATACATGAAATGAACACATTTTTCTCCAAAACTATAACAGATGCAAGCTTGTCCTGTTTGGTGGAGATGATATTTAATAAAGTAAGTAGAAATCCACTAAAAGTTTTGTTTGGTTATCTTGCAATCCCGAGATAATCGTCTCCATGCTCCAAATCCATTTTAAAGCCATTTTTAAGGCATTTCGCGCATACATGAAATGAACACATTTTTCTCGCAAGATAACCAAACAAAACTTTTAGTGGATTTCTACTTATTTTATTAAATATCATCTCCACCAAACAGGACAAGCTTGCATCTGTTATAGTTTTGGAGAAAAATGTGTTCATTTCATGTATGCGCGAAATGCCTTAAAAATGGCTTTAAAATGGATTTGGAGCATGGAGACGATTATCTCGGGATTGCAAGATAACCAAACAAAACTTTTAGTGGATTTCTACTTATTTTATTAAATATCATCTCCACCAAACAGGACAAGCTTGCATGTGTTATAGTTTTGGAGAAAAATGTGTTCATTTCATGTATGCGCAAAATGCCTTTGAAATGGCTTTAAAATGGATTTGGAGCATGGAGACGATTATCTCAGGATGGCAATATAAACAAACGAAACTTTTAGTAGATTTCTACTTATTTTATTAAATATTATCTCCACCAAACAGGACAAGCTTGCATCTGTTATAGTTTTGGAGAAAAATGTGTTCATTTCATGTATGCGCGAAATGCCTTAAAAATGGCTTTAAAATGGATTTGGAGCATGGAGACGATTATCTCGGGATTGCAAGATAACCAAACAAAACTTTTAGTGGATTTCTACTTATTTTATTAAATATCATCTCCACCAAACAGGACAAGCTTGCATCTGTTATAGTTTTGGAGAAAAATGTGTTCATTTCATGTATGCGCGAAATGCCTTAAAAATGGCTTTAAAATGGATTTGGAGCATGGAGACGATTATCTCGGGATTGCAAGATAACCAAACAAAACTTTTAGTGGATTTCTACTTATTTTATTAAATATCATCTCCACCAAACAGGACAAGCTTGCATCTGTTATAGTTTTGGAGAAAAATGTGTTCATTTCATGTATGCGCGAAATGCCTTAAAAATGGCTTTAAAATGGATTTGGAGCATGGAGACGATTATCTCGGGATTGCAAGATAACCAAACAAAACTTTTAGTGGATTTCTACTTATTTTATTAAATATCATCTCCACCAAACAGGACAAGCTTGCATCTGTTATAGTTTTGGAGAAAAATGTGTTCATTTCATGTATGCGCGAAATGCCTTAAAAATGGCTTTAAAATGGATTTGGAGCATGGAGACGATTATCTCGGGATTGCAAGATAACCAAACAAAACTTTTAGTGGATTTCTACTTATTTTATTAAATATCATCTCCACCAAACAGGACAAGCTTGCATCTGTTATAGTTTTGGAGAAAAATGTGTTCATTTCATGTATGCGCGAAATGCCTTAAAAATGGCTTTAAAATGGATTTGGAGCATGGAGACGATTATCTCGGGATTGCAAGATAACCAAACAAAACTTTTAGTGGATTTCTACTTATTTTATTAAATATCATCTCCACCAAACAGGACAAGCTTGCATCTGTTATAGTTTTGGAGAAAAATGTGTTCATTTCATGTATGCGCGAAATGCCTTAAAAATGGCTTTAAAATGGATTTGGAGCATGGAGACGATTATCTCGGGATTGCAAGATAACCAAACAAAACTTTTAGTGGATTTCTACTTATTTTATTAAATATCATCTCCACCAAACAGGACAAGCTTGCATCTGTTATAGTTTTGGAGAAAAATGTGTTCATTTCATGTATGCGCGAAATGCCTTAAAAATGGCTTTAAAATGGATTTGGAGCATGGAGACGATTATCTCGGGATTGCAAGATAACCAAACAAAACTTTTAGTGGATTTCTACTTATTTTATTAAATATCATCTCCACCAAACAGGACAAGCTTGCATCTGTTATAGTTTTGGAGAAAAATGTGTTCATTTCATGTATGCGCGAAATGCCTTAAAAATGGCTTTAAAATGGATTTGGAGCATGGAGACGATTATCTCGGGATTGCAATATAACCAAACAAAACTTTTAGTGGATTTCTACCTATTTTATTAAATATCATCTCCACCAAACAGGACAAGCTTGCATCTGTTATAGTTTTGGAGAAAAATGTGTTCATTTCATGTATGCGCGAAATGCCTTAAAAATGGCTTTAAAATGGATTTGGAGCATGGAGACGATTATCTCGGGATTGCAAGATAACCAAACAAAACTTTTAGTGGATTTCTACTTATTTTATTAAATATCATCTCCACCAAACAGGACAAGCTTGCATCTGTTATAGTTTTGGAGAAAAATGTGTTCATTTCATGTATGCGCGAAATGCCTTAAAAATGGCTTTAAAATGGATTTGGAGCATGGAGACGATTATCTCGGGATTGCAAGATAACCAAACAAAACTTTTAGTGGATTTCTACTTATTTTATTAAATATCATCTCCACCAAACAGGACAAGCTTGCATCTGTTATAGTTTTGGAGAAAAATGTGTTCATTTCATGTATGCGCGAAATGCCTTAAAAATGGCTTTAAAATGGATTTGGAGCATGGAGACGATTATCTCGGGATTGCAAGATAACCAAACAAAACTTTTAGTGGATTTCTACTTATTTTATTAAATATCATCTCCACCAAACAGGACAAGCTTGCATCTGTTATAGTTTTGGAGAAAAATGTGTTCATTTCATGTATGCGCGAAATGCCTTAAAAATGGCTTTAAAATGGATTTGGAGCATGGAGACGATTATCTCGGGATTGCAAGATAACCAAACAAAACTTTTAGTGGATTTCTACTTATTTTATTAAATATCATCTCCACCAAACAGGACAAGCTTGCATCTGTTATAGTTTTGGAGAAAAATGTGTTCATTTCATGTATGCGCGAAATGCCTTAAAAATGGCTTTAAAATGGATTTGGAGCATGGAGACGATTATCTCGGGATTGCAAGATAACCAAACAAAACTTTTAGTGGATTTCTACTTATTTTATTAAATATCATCTCCACCAAACAGGACAAGCTTGCATCTGTTATAGTTTTGGAGAAAAATGTGTTCATTTCATGTATGCGCGAAATGCCTTAAAAATGGCTTTAAAATGGATTTGGAGCATGGAGACGATTATCTCGGGATTGCAAGATAACCAAACAAAACTTTTAGTGGATTTCTACTTATTTTATTAAATATCATCTCCACCAAACAGGACAAGCTTGCATCTGTTATAGTTTTGGAGAAAAATGTGTTCATTTCATGTATGCGCGAAATGCCTTAAAAATGGCTTTAAAATGGATTTGGAGCATGGAGACGATTATCTCGGGATTGCAAGATAACCAAACAAAAATTTTAGTGGATTTCTACTTATTTTATTAAATATCATCTCCACCAAACAGGACAAGCTTGCATCTGTTATAGTTTTGGAGAAAAATGTGTTCATTTCATGTATGCGCGAAATGCCTTAAAAATGGCTTTAAAATGGATTTGGAGCATGGAGACGATTATCTCGGGATTGCAAGATAACCAAACAAAACTTTTAGTGGATTTCTACTTATTTTATTAAATATCATCTCCACCAAACAGGACAAGCTTGCATCTGTTATAGTTTTGGAGAAAAATGTGTTCATTTCATGTATGCGCGAAATGCCTTAAAAATGGCTTTAAAATGGATTTGGAGCATGGAGACGATTATCTCGGGATTGCAAGATAACCAAACAAAACTTTTAGTGGATTTCTACTTATTTTATTAAATATCATCTCCACCAAACAGGACAAGCTTGCATCTGTTATAGTTTTGGAGAAAAATGTGTTCATTTCATGTATGCGAGAAATGCCTTAAAAATGGCTTTAAAATGGATTTGGAGCATGGAGACGATTATCTCGGGATTGCAAGATAACCAAACAAAAATTTTAGTGGATTTCTACTTATTTTATTAAATATCATCACCAAACAGGACAAGCTTGCATCTGTTATAGTTTTGGAGAAAAATGTGTTCATTTCATGTATGCGCGAAATGCCTTAAAAATGGCTTTAAAATGGATTTGGAGCATGGAGACGATTATCTCGGGATTGCAAGATAACCAAACAAAACTTTTAGTGGATTTCTACTTATTTTATTAAATATCATCTCCACCAAACAAGACAAGCTTGCATCTGTTATAGTTTTGGAGAAAAATGTGTTCATTTCATGTATGCGCGAAATGCCTTAAAAATGGCTTTAAAATGGATTTGGAGCATGGAGACGATTATCTCGGGATTGCAAGATAACCAAACAAAACTTTTAGTGGATTTCTACTTATTTTATTAAATATCATCTCCACCAAACAGGACAAGCTTGCATGTGTTATAGTTTTGGAGAAAAATGTGTTCATTTCATGTATGCGCGAAATGCCTTTGAAATGGCTTTAAAATGGATTTGGAGCATGGAGACGATTATCTCGGGATTGCAAGATAACCAAACAAAACTTTTAGTGGATTTCTACTTATTTTATTAAATATCATCTCCACCAAACAAGACAAGCTTGCATCTGTTATAGTTTTGGAGAAAAATGTGTTCATTTCATGTATGCGCGAAATGCCTTAAAAATGGCTTTAAAATGGATTTGGAGCATGGAGACGATTATCTCGGGATTGCAAGATAACCAAACAAAACTTTTAGTGGATTTCTACTTATTTTATTAAATATCATCTCCACCAAACAGGACAAGCTTGCATGTGTTATAGTTTTGGAGAAAAATGTGTTCATTTCATGTATGCGCGAAATGCCTTTGAAATGGCTTTAAAATGGATTTGGAGCATGGAGACGATTATCTCGGGATTGCAAGATAACCAAACAAAACTTTTAGTGGATTTCTACTTATTTTATTAAATA
Organism: Anomaloglossus baeobatrachus; assembly: GCF_048569485.1. NCBI lineage: Eukaryota > Metazoa > Chordata > Amphibia > Anura > Aromobatidae > Anomaloglossus > Anomaloglossus baeobatrachus. The sequence continues at coordinate 21,568 of NW_027441960.1, forward strand.
TCATCTCCACCAAACAGGACAAGCTTGCATCTGTTATAGTTTTGGAGAAAAATGTGTTCATTTCATGTATGCGCGAAATGCCTTAAAAATGGCTTTAAAATGGATTTGGAGCATGGAGACGATTATCTCGGGATTGCAATATAACCAAACAAAACTTTTAGTGGATTTCTACTTATTTTATTAAATATCATCTCCACCAAACAGGACAAGCTTGCATCTGTTATAGTTTTGGAGAAAAATGTGTTCATTTCATGTATGCGCGAAATGCCTTAAAAATGGCTTTAAAATGGATTTGGAGCATGGAGACGATTATCTCGGGATTGCAAGATAACCAAACAAAACTTTTAGTGGATTTCTACTTATTTTATTAAATATCATCTCCACCAAACAGGACAAGCTTTGCATCTGTTATAGTTTTGGAGAAAAATGTGTTCATTTCATGTATGCGCGAAATGCCTTAAAAATGGCTTTAAAATGGATTTGGAGCATGGAGACGATTATCTCGGGATTGCAAGATAACCAAACAAAACTTTTAGTGGATTTCTACTTATTTTATTAAATATCATCTCCACCAAACAGGACAAGCTTTGCATCTGTTATAGTTTTGGAGAAAAATGTGTTCATTTCATGTATGCGCGAAATGCCTTAAAAATGGCTTTAAAATGGATTTGGAGCATGGAGACGATTATCTCGGGATTGCAAGATAACCAAACAAAACTTTTAGTAAATTTCTACTTATTTTATTAAATATCATCTCCACCAAACAGGACAAGCTTGCATCTGTTATAGTTTTGGAGAAAAATGTGTTCATTTCATGTATGCGCGAAATGCCTTAAAAATGGCTTTAAAATGGATTTGGAGCATGGAGACGATTATCTCGGGATTGCAAGATAACCAAACAAAACTTTTAGTGGATTTCTACTTATTTTATTAAATATCATCTCCACCAAACAGGACAAGCTTGCATCTGTTATAGTTTTGGAGAAAAATGTGTTTATTTCATGTATGCGCGAAATGCCTTAAAAATGGCTTTAAAATGGATTTGGAGCATGGAGACGATTATCTCGGGATTGCAAGATAACCAAACAAAACTTTTAGTGGATTTCTACTTATTTTATTAAATATCATCTCCACCAAACAGGACAAGCTTGCATGTGTTATAGTTTTGGAGAAAAATGTGTTCATTTCATGTATGCGCAAAATGCCTTTGAAATGGCTTTAAAATTGATTTGGAGCATGGAGACGATTATCTCAGGATGGCAATATAAACAAACGAAACTTTTAGTAGATTTCTACTTATTTTATTAAATATTATCTCCACCAAACAGGACAAGCTTGCATCTGTTATAGTTTTGGAGAAAAATGTGTTCATTTCATGTATGCGCGAAATGCCTTAAAAATGGCTTTAAAATAAATTTGGAGCATGGAGACGATTATCTCGGGATTGCAAGATAACCAAACAAAACTTTTAGTGGATTTCTACTTATTTTATTAAATATCATCTCCACCAAACAGGACAAGCTTGCATCTGTTATAGTTTTGGAGAAAAATGTGTTCATTTCATGTATGCGCGAAATGCCTTAAAAATGGCTTTAAAATGGATTTGGAGCATGGAGACGATTATCTCGGGATTGCAAGATAACCAAACAAAACTTTTAGTGGATTTCTACTTATTTTATTAAATATCATCTCCACCAAACAGGACAAGCTTGCATGTGTTATAGTTTTGGAGAAAAATGTGTTCATTTCATGTATGCGCAAAATGCCTTTGAAATGGCTTTAAAATGGATTTGGAGCATGGAGACGATTATCTCGGGATTGCAAGATAACCAAACAAAAATTTTAGTGGATTTCTACTTATTTTATTAAATATCATCTCCACCAAACAGGACAAGCTTGCATCTGTTATAGTTTTGGAGAAAAATGTGTTCATTTCATGTATGCGCGAAATGCCTTAAAAATGGCTTTAAAATGGATTTGGAGCATGGAGACGATTATCTCGGGATTGCAAGATAACCAAACAAAACTTTTAGTGGATTTCTACTTATTTTATTAAATATCATCTCCACCAAACAGGACAAGCTTGCATCTGTTATAGTTTTGGAGAAAAATGTGTTCATTTCATGTATGCGCGAAATGCCTTAATAATGGCTTTAAAATGGATTTGGAGCATGGAGACGATTATCTCGGGATTGCAAGATAACCAAACAAAACTTTTAGTGGATTTCTACTTATTTTATTAAATATCATCTCCACCAAACAGGACAAGCTTGCATCTGTTATAGTTTTGGAGAAAAATGTGTTCATTTCATGTATGCGCGAAATGCCTTAAAAATGGCTTTAAAATGGATTTGGAGCATGGAGACGATTATCTCGGGATTGCAAGATAACCAAACAAAAATTTTAGTGGATTTCTACTTATTTTATTAAATATCATCTCCACCAAACAGGACAAGCTTGCATCTGTTATAGTTTTGGAGAAAAATGTGTTCATTTCATGTATGCGCGAAATGCCTTAATAATGGCTTTAAAATGGATTTGGAGCATGGAGACGATTATCTCGGGATTGCAAGATAACCAAACAAAACTTTTAGTGGATTTCTACTTATTTTATTAAATATCATCTCCACCAAACAGGACAAGCTTGCATCTGTTATAGTTTTGGAGAAAAATGTGTTCATTTCATGTATGCGCGAAATGCCTTAAAAATGGCTTTAAAATGGATTTGGAGCATGGAGACGATTATCTCGGGATTGCAAGATAACCAAACAAAACTTTTAGTGGATTTCTACTTATTTTATTAAATATCATCTCCACCAAACAGGACAAGCTTGCATCTGTTATAGTTTTGGAGAAAAATGTGTTCATTTCATGTATGCGCGAAATGCCTTAAAAATGGCTTTAAAATGGATTTGGAGCATGGAGACGATTATCTCGGGATTGCAAGATAACCAAACAAAACTTTTAGTGGATTTCTACTTATTTTATTAAATATCATCTCCACCAAACAGGACAAGCTTGCATCTGTTATAGTTTTGGAGAAAAATGTGTTCATTTCATGTATGCGCGAAATGCCTTAAAAATGGCTTTAAAATGGATTTGGAGCATGGAGACGATTATCTCGGGATTGCAAGATAACCAAACAAAACTTTTAGTGGATTTCTACTTATTTTATTAAATATCATCTCCACCAAACAGGACAAGCTTGCATCTGTTATAGTTTTGGAGAAAAATGTGTTCATTTCATGTATGCGCGAAATGCCTTAAAAATGGCTTTAAAATGGATTTGGAGCATGGAGACGATTATCTCGGGATTGCAAGATAACCAAACAAAACTTTTAGTGGATTTCTACTTATTTTATTAAATATCATCTCCACCAAACAGGACAAGCTTGCATCTGTTATAGTTTTGGAGAAAAATGTGTTCATTTCATGTATGCGCGAAATGCCTTAAAAATGGCTTTAAAATGGATTTGGAGCATGGAGACGATTATCTCGGGATTGCAAGATAACCAAACAAAACTTTTAGTGGATTTCTACTTATTTTATTAAATATCATCTCCACCAAACAGGACAAGCTTGCATCTGTTATAGTTTTGGAGAAAAATGTGTTTATTTCATGTATGCGCGAAATGCCTTAAAAATGGCTTTAAAATGGATTTGGAGCATGGAGACGATTATCTCGGGATTGCAAGATAACCAAACAAAACTTTTAGTGGATTTCTACTTATTTTATTAAATATCATCTCCACCAAACAGGACAAGCTTGCATGTGTTATAGTTTTGGAGAAAAATGTGTTCATTTCATGTATGCGCAAAATGCCTTTGAAATGGCTTTAAAATGGATTTGGAGCATGGAGACGATTATCTCGGGATTGCAAGATAACCAAACAAAAATTTTAGTGGATTTCTACTTATTTTATTAAATATCATCTCCACCAAACAGGACAAGCTTGCATCTGTTATAGTTTTGGAGAAAAATGTGTTCATTTCATGTATGCGCGAAATGCCTTAAAAATGGCTTTAAAATGGATTTGGAGCATGGAGACGATTATCTCGGGATTGCAAGATAACCAAACAAAACTTTTAGTGGATTTCTACTTATTTTATTAAATATCATCTCCACCAAACAGGACAAGCTTGCATCTGTTATAGTTTTGGAGAAAAATGTGTTCATTTCATGTATGCGCGAAATGCCTTAATAATGGCTTTAAAATGGATTTGGAGCATGGAGACGATTATCTCGGGATTGCAAGATAACCAAACAAAACTTTTAGTGGATTTCTACTTATTTTATTAAATATCATCTCCACCAAACAGGACAAGCTTGCATCTGTTATAGTTTTGGAGAAAAATGTGTTCATTTCATGTATGCGCGAAATGCCTTAAAAATGGCTTTAAAATGGATTTGGAGCATGGAGACGATTATCTCGGGATTGCAAGATAACCAAACAAAAATTTTAGTGGATTTCTACTTATTTTATTAAATATCATCTCCACCAAACAGGACAAGCTTGCATCTGTTATAGTTTTGGAGAAAAATGTGTTCATTTCATGTATGCGCGAAATGCCTTAATAATGGCTTTAAAATGGATTTGGAGCATGGAGACGATTATCTCGGGATTGCAAGATAACCAAACAAAACTTTTAGTGGATTTCTACTTATTTTATTAAATATCATCTCCACCAAACAGGACAAGCTTGCATCTGTTATAGTTTTGGAGAAAAATGTGTTCATTTCATGTATGCGCGAAATGCCTTAAAAATGGCTTTAAAATGGATTTGGAGCATGGAGACGATTATCTCGGGATTGCAAGATAACCAAACAAAACTTTTAGTGGATTTCTACTTATTTTATTAAATATCATCTCCACCAAACAGGACAAGCTTGCATCTGTTATAGTTTTGGAGAAAAATGTGTTCATTTCATGTATGCGCGAAATGCCTTAAAAATGGCTTTAAAATGGATTTGGAGCATGGAGACGATTATCTCGGGATTGCAAGATAACCAAACAAAACTTTTAGTGGATTTCTACTTATTTTATTAAATATCATCTCCACCAAACAGGACAAGCTTGCATCTGTTATAGTTTTGGAGAAAAATGTGTTCATTTCATGTATGCGCGAAATGCCTTAAAAATGGCTTTAAAATGGATTTGGAGCATGGAGACGATTATCTCGGGATTGCAAGATAACCAAACAAAACTTTTAGTGGATTTCTACTTATTTTATTAAATATCATCTCCACCAAACAGGACAAGCTTGCATCTGTTATAGTTTTGGAGAAAAATGTGTTCATTTCATGTATGCGCGAAATGCCTTAAAAATGGCTTTAAAATGGATTTGGAGCATGGAGACGATTATCTCGGGATTGCAAGATAACCAAACAAAACTTTTAGTGGATTTCTACTTATTTTATTAAATATCATCTCCACCAAACAGGACAAGCTTGCATCTGTTATAGTTTTGGAGAAAAATGTGTTCATTTCATGTATGCGCGAAATGCCTTAAAAATGGCTTTAAAATGGATTTGGAGCATGGAGACGATTATCTCGGGATTGCAAGATAACCAAACAAAACTTTTAGTGGATTTCTACTTATTTTATTAAATATCATCTCCACCAAACAGGACAAGCTTGCATCTGTTATAGTTTTGGAGAAAAATGTGTTTATTTCATGTATGCGCGAAATGCCTTAAAAATGGCTTTAAAATGGATTTGGAGCATGGAGACGATTATCTCGGGATTGCAAGATAACCAAACAAAACTTTTAGTGGATTTCTACTTATTTTATTAAATATCATCTCCACCAAACAGGACAAGCTTGCATGTGTTATAGTTTTGGAGAAAAATGTGTTCATTTCATGTATGCGCAAAATGCCTTTGAAATGGCTTTAAAATGGATTTGGAGCATGGAGACGATTATCTCAGGATGGCAATATAAACAAACGAAGCTTTTAGTAGATTTCTACTTATTTTATTAAATATTATCTCCACCAAACAGGACAAGCTTGCATCTGTTATAGTTTTGGAGAAAAATGTGTTCATTTCATGTATGCGCGAAATGCCTTAAAAATGGCTTTAAAATGGATTTGGAGCATGGAGACGATTATCTCGGGATTGCAAGATAACCAAACAAAACTTTTAGTGGATTTCTACTTATTTTATTAAATATCATCTCCACCAAACAGGACAAGCTTGCATCTGTTATAGTTTTGGAGAAAAATGTGTTCATTTCATGTATGCGCGAAATGCCTTAAAAATGGCTTTAAAATGGATTTGGAGCATGGAGACGATTATCTCGGGATTGCAAGATAACCAAACAAAACTTTTAGTGGATTTCTACTTATTTTATTAAATATCATCTCCACCAAACAGGACAAGCTTGCATCTGTTATAGTTTTGGAGAAAAATGTGTTCATTTCATGTATGCGCGAAATGCCTTAAAAATGGCTTTAAAATGGATTTGGAGCATGGAGACGATTATCTCGGGATTGCAAGATAACCAAACAAAACTTTTAGTGGATTTCTACTTATTTTATTAAATATCATCTCCACCAAACAGGACAAGCTTGCATGTGTTATAGTTTTGGAGAAAAATGTGTTCATTTCATGTATGCGCAAAATGCCTTTGAAATGGCTTTAAAATGGATTTGGAGCATGGAGACGATTATCTCAGGATGGCAATATAAACAAACGAAACTTTTAATAGATTTCTAGTTATTTTATTAAATATTATCTCCACCAAACAGGACATGCTTGCATCTGTTATAGTTTTGGAGAAAAATGTGTTCATTTCATGTATGCGCGAAATGCCTTAAAAATGGCTTTAAAATGGATTTGGAGCATGGAGACGATTATCTCGGGATTGCAAGATAACCAAACAAAACTTTTAGTGGATTTCTACTTATTTTATTAAATATCATCTCCACCAAACAGGACAAGCTTGCATCTGTTATAGTTTTGGAGAAAAATGTGTTCATTTCATGTATGCGCGAAATGCCTTAAAAATGGCTTTAAAATGGATTTGGAGCATGGAGACGATTATCTCGGGATTGCAAGATAACCAAACAAAACTTTTAGTGGATTTCTACTTATTTTATTAAATATCATCTCCACCAAACAGAACAAGCTTGCATCTGTTATAGTTTTAAAGAAAAATGTGTTCATTTCATGTATGCGCGAAATGCCTTAAAAATGGCTTTAAAATGGATTTGGAGCATGGAGACGATTATCTCGGGATTGCAAGATAACCAAACAAAACTTTTAGTGGATTTCTACTTATTTTATTAAATATCATCTCCACCAAACAGGACAAGCTTGCATCTGTTATAGTTTTGGAGAAAAATGTGTTCATTTCATGTATGCGCGAAATGCCTTAAAAATGGCTTTAAAATGGATTTGGAGCATGGAGACGATTATCTCGGGATTGCAAGATAACCAAACAAAACTTTTAGTGGATTTCTACTTATTTTATTAAATATCATCTCCACCAAACAGGACAAGCTTGCATCTGTTATAGTTTTGGAGAAAAATGTGTTCATTTCATGTATGCGCGAAATGCCTTAAAAATGGCTTTAAAATGGATTTGGAGCATGGAGACGATTATCTCGGGATTGCAAGATAACCAAACAAAACTTTTAGTGGATTTCTACTTATTTTATTAAATATCATCTCCACCAAACAGGACAAGCTTGCATCTGTTATAGTTTTGGAGAAAAATGTGTTCATTTCATGTATGCGCGAAATGCCTTAAAAATGGCTTTAAAATGGATTTGGAGCATGGAGACGATTATCTCGGGATTGCAAGATAACCAAACAAAACTTTTAGTGGATTTCTACTTATTTTATTAAATATCATCTCCACCAAACAGGACAAGCTTGCATCTGTTATAGTTTTGGAGAAAAATGTGTTCATTTCATGTATGCGCAAAATGCCTTTGAAATGGCTTTAAAATGGATTTGGAGCATGGAGACGATTATCTCAGGATGGCAATATAAACAAACGAAGCTTTTAGTAGATTTCTACTTATTTTATTAAATATTATCTCCACCAAACAGGACAAGCTTGCATCTGTTATAGTTTTGGAGAAAAATGTGTTCATTTCATGTATGCGCGAAATGCCTTAAAAATGGCTTTAAAATGGATTTGGAGCATGGAGACGATTATCTCGGGATTGCAAGATAACCAAACAAAACTTTTAGTGGATTTCTACTTATTTTATTAAATATCATCTCCACCAAACAGGACAAGCTTGCATGTGTTATAGTTTTGGAGAAAAATGTGTTCATTTCATGTATGCGCAAAATGCCTTTGAAATGGCTTTAAAATGGATTTGGAGCATGGAGACGATTATCTCAGGATGGCAATATAAACAAACGAAGCTTTTAGTAGATTTCTACTTATTTTATTAAATATTATCTCCACCAAACAGGACAAGCTTGCATCTGTTATAGTTTTGGAGAAAAATGTGTTCATTTCATGTATGCGCGAAATGCCTTAAAAATGGCTTTAAAATGGATTTGGAGCATGGAGACGATTATCTCGGGATTGCAAGATAACCAAACAAAACTTTTAGTGGATTTCTACTTATTTTATTAAATATCATCTCCACCAAACAGGACAAGCTTGCATCTGTTATAGTTTTGGAGAAAAATGTGTTCATTTCATGTATGCGCGAAATGCCTTAAAAATGGCTTTAAAATGGATTTGGAGCATGGAGACGATTATCTCGGGATTGCAAGATAACCAAACAAAACTTTTAGTGGATTTCTACTTATTTTATTAAATATCATCTCCACCAAACAGGACAAGCTTGCATCTGTTATAGTTTTGGAGAAAAATGTGTTCATTTCATGTATGCGCGAAATGCCTTAAAAATGGCTTTAAAATGGATTTGGAGCATGGAGACGATTATCTCGGGATTGCAAGATAACCAAACAAAACTTTTAGTGGATTTCTACTTATTTTATTAAATATCATCTCCACCAAACAGGACAAGCTTGCATGTGTTATAGTTTTGGAGAAAAATGTGTTCATTTCATGTATGCGCAAAATGCCTTTGAAATGGCTTTAAAATGGATTTGGAGCATGGAGACGATTATCTCAGGATGGCAATATAAACAAACGAAACTTTTAATAGATTTCTAGTTATTTTATTAAATATTATCTCCACCAAACAGGACATGCTTGCATCTGTTATAGTTTTGGAGAAAAATGTGTTCATTTCATGTATGCGCGAAATGCCTTAAAAATGGCTTTAAAATGGATTTGGAGCATGGAGACGATTATCTCGGGATTGCAAGATAACCAAACAAAACTTTTAGTGGATTTCTACTTATTTTATTAAATATCATCTCCACCAAACAGGACAAGCTTGCATCTGTTATAGTTTTGGAGAAAAATGTGTTCATTTCATGTATGCGCGAAATGCCTTAAAAATGGCTTTAAAATGGATTTGGAGCATGGAGACGATTATCTCGGGATTGCAAGATAACCAAACAAAACTTTTAGTGGATTTCTACTTATTTTATTAAATATCATCTCCACCAAACAGAACAAGCTTGCATCTGTTATAGTTTTGGAGAAAAATGTGTTCATTTCATGTATGCGCGAAATGCCTTAAAAATGGCTTTAAAATGGATTTGGAGCATGGAGACGATTATCTCGGGATTGCAAGATAACCAAACAAAACTTTTAGTGGATTTCTACTTATTTTATTAAATATCATCTCCACCAAACAGGACAAGCTTGCATCTGTTATAGTTTTGGAGAAAAATGTGTTCATTTCATGTATGCGCGAAATGCCTTAAAAATGGCTTTAAAATGGATTTGGAGCATGGAGACGATTATCTCGGGATTGCAAGATAACCAAACAAAACTTTTAGTGGATTTCTACTTATTTTATTAAATATCATCTCCACCAAACAGGACAAGCTTGCATCTGTTATAGTTTTGGAGAAAAATGTGTTCATTTCATGTATGCGCGAAATGCCTTAAAAATGGCTTTAAAATGGATTTGGAGCATGGAGACGATTATCTCGGGATTGCAAGATAACCAAACAAAACTTTTAGTGGATTTCTACTTATTTTATTAAATATCATCTCCACCAAACAGGACAAGCTTGCATCTGTTATAGTTTTGGAGAAAAATGTGTTCATTTCATGTATGCGCGAAATGCCTTAAAAATGGCTTTAAAATGGATTTGGAGCATGGAGACGATTATCTCGGGATTGCAAGATAACCAAACAAAACTTTTAGTGGATTTCTACTTATTTTATTAAATATCATCTCCACCAAACAGGACAAGCTTGCATCTGTTATAGTTTTGGAGAAAAATGTGTTCATTTCATGTATGCGCAAAATGCCTTTGAAATGGCTTTAAAATGGATTTGGAGCATGGAGACGATTATCTCAGGATGGCAATATAAACAAACGAAGCTTTTAGTAGATTTCTACTTATTTTATTAAATATTATCTCCACCAAACAGGACAAGCTTGCATCTGTTATAGTTTTGGAGAAAAATGTGTTCATTTCATGTATGCGCGAAATGCCTTAAAAATGGCTTTAAAATGGATTTGGAGCATGGAGACGATTATCTCGGGATTGCAAGATAACCAAACAAAACTTTTAGTGGATTTCTACTTATTTTATTAAATATCATCTCCACCAAACAGGACAAGCTTGCATCTGTTATAGTTTTGGAGAAAAATGTGTTCATTTCATGTATGCGCGAAATGCCTTAAAAATGGCTTTAAAATGGATTTGGAGCATGGAGACGATTATCTCGGGATTGCAAGATAACCAAACAAAACTTTTAGTGGATTTCTACTTATTTTATTAAATATCATCTCCACCAAACAGGACAAGCTTGCATCTGTTATAGTTTTGTAGAAAAATGTGTTCATTTCATGTATGCGCGAAATGCCTTAAAAATGGCTTTAAAATGGATTTGGAGCATGGAGACGATTATCTCGGGATTGCAAGATAACCAAACAAAACTTTTAGTGGATTTCTACTTATTTTATTAAATATCATCTCCACCAAACAGGACAAGCTTGCATGTGTTATAGTTTTGGAGAAAAATGTGTTCATTTCATGTATGCGCAAAATGCCTTTGAAATGGCTTTAAAATGGATTTGGAGCATGGAGACGATTATCTCAGGATGGCAATATAAACAAACGAAACTTTTAATAGATTTCTAGTTATTTTATTAAATATTATCTCCACCAAACAGGACAAGCTTGCATCTGTTATAGTTTTGGAGAAAAATGTGTTCATTTCATGTATGCGCGAAATGCCTTAAAAATGGCTTTAAAATCGATTTGGAGCATGGAGACGATTATCTCGGGATTGCAAGATAACCAAACAAAACTTTTAGTGGATTTCTACTTATTTTATTAAATATCATCTCCACCAAACAGGACAAGCTTGCATCTGTTATAGTTTTGGAGAAAAATGTGTTCATTTCATGTATGCGCGAAATGCCTTAAAAATGGCTTTAAAATGGATTTGGAGCATGGAGACGATTATCTCGGGATTGCAAGATAACCAAACAAAACTTTTAGTGGATTTCTACTTATTTTATTAAATATCATCTCCACCAAACAGGACAAGCTTGCATCTGTTATAGTTTTGGAGAAAAATGTGTTCATTTCATGTATGCGCGAAATGCCTTAAAAATGGCTTTAAAATGGATTTGGAGCATAGAGACGATTATCTCGGGATTGCAAGATAACCAAACAAAACTTTTAGTGGATTTCTACTTATTTTATTAAATATCATCTCCACCAAACAGGACAAGCTTGCATCTGTTATAGTTTTGGAGAAAAATGTGTTCATTTCATGTATGCGCGAAATGCCTTAAAAATGGCTTTAAAATGGATTTGGAGCATGGAGACGATTATCTCGGGATTGCAAGATAACCAAACAAAACTTTTAGTGGATTTCTACTTATTTTATTAAATATCATCTCCACCAAACAGGACAAGCTTGCATCTGTTATAGTTTTGGAGAAAAATGTGTTCATTTCATGTATGCGCGAAATGCCTTAAAAATGGCTTTAAAATGGATTTGGAGCATGGAGACGATTATCTCGGGATTGCAAGATAACCAAACAAAACTTTTAGTGGATTTCTACTTATTTTATTAAATATCATCTCCACCAAACAGGACAAGCTTGCATCTGTTATAGTTTTGGAGAAAAATGTGTTCATTTCATGTATGCGCGAAATGCCTTAAAAATGGCTTTAAAATTGATTTGGCGCATGGAGACGATTATCTCGGGATTGCAAGATAACCAAACAAAACTTTTAGTGGATTTCTACTTATTTTATTAAATATCATCTCCACCAAACAGGACAAGCTTGCATCTGTTATAGTTTTGGAGAAAAATGTGTTTATTTCATGTATGCGCGAAATGCCTTAAAAATGGCTTTAAAATGGATTTGGAGCATGGAGACGATTATCTCGGGATTGCAAGATAACCAAACAAAACTTTTAGTGGATTTCTACTTATTTTATTAAATATCATCTCCACCAAACAGGACAAGCTTGCATGTGTTTTAGTTTTGGAGAAAAATGTGTTCATTTCATGTATGCGCAAAATGCCTTTGAAATGGCTTTAAAATGGATTTGGAGCATGGAGACGATTATCTCAGGATGGCAATATAAACAAACGAAACTTTTAGTAGATTTCTACTTATTTTATTAAATATTATCTCCACCAAACAGGACAAGCTTGCATCTGTTATAGTTTTGGAGAAAAATGTGTTCATTTTATGTATGCGCGAAATGCCTTAAAAATGGCTTTAAAATGGATTTGGAGCATGGAGACGATTATCTCGGGATTGCAAGATAACCAAACAAAACTTTTAGTGGATTTCTACTTATTTTATTAAATATCATCTCCACCAAACAGGACAAGCTTGCATCTGTTATAGTTTTGGAGAAAAATGTGTTCATTTCATGTATGCGCGAAATGCCTTAAAAATGGCTTTAAAATGGATTTGGAGCATGGAGACGATTATCTCGGGATTGCAAGATAACCAAACAAAACTTTTAGTGGATTTCTACTTATTTTATTAAATATCATCTCCACCAAACAGGACAAGCTTGCATCTGTTATAGTTTTGGAGAAAAATGTGTTCATTTCATGTATGCGCGAAATGCCTTAAAAATGGCTTTAAAATGGATTTGGAGCATGGAGACGATTATCTCGGGATTGCAAGATAACCAAACAAAACTTTTAGTGGATTTCTACTTATTGTATTAAATATCATCTCCACCAAACAGGACAAGCTTGCATCTGTTATAGTTTTGGAGAAAAATGTGTTCATTTCATGTATGCGCGAAATGCCTTAAAAATGGCTTTAAAATGGATTTGGAGCATGGAGACGATTATCTCGGGATTGCAAGATAACCAAACAAAACTTTTAGTGGATTTCTACTTATTTTATTAAATATCATCTCCACCAAACAGGACAAGCTTGCATCTGTTATAGTTTTGGAGAAAAATGTGTTCATTTCATGTATGCGCGAAATGCCTTAAAAATGGCTTTAAAATGGATTTGGAGCATGGAGACGATTATCTCGGGATTGCAAGATAACCAAACAAAACTTTTAGTGGATTTCTACTTATTTTATTAAATATCATCTCCACCAAACAGGACAAGCTTGCATCTGTTATAGTTTTGGAGAAAAATGTGTTCATTTCATGTATGCGCGAAATGCCTTAAAAATGGCTTTAAAATGGATTTGGAGCATGGAGACGATTATCTCGGGATTGCAAGATAACCAAACAAAACTTTTAGTGGATTTCTACTTATTGTATTAAATATCATCTCCACCAAACAGGACAAGCTTGCATCTGTTATAGTTTTGGAGAAAAATGTGTTCATTTCATGTATGCGCGAAATGCCTTAAAAATGGCTTTAAAATGGATTTGGAGCATGGAGACGATTATCTCGGGATTGCAAGATAACCAAACAAAACTTTTAGTGGATTTCTACTTATTGTATTAAATATCATCTCCACCAAACAGGACAAGCTTGCATCTGTTATAGTTTTGGAGAAAAATGTGTTCATTTCATGTATGCGCGAAATGCCTTAAAAATGGCTTTAAAATGGATTTGGAGCATGGAGACGATTATCTCGGGATTGCAAGATAACCAAACAAAACTTTTAGTGGATTTCTACTTATTTTATTAAATATCATCTCCACCAAACAGGACAAGCTTGCATCTGTTATAGTTTTGGAGAAAAATGTGTTCATTTCATGTATGCGCGAAATGCCTTAAAAATGGCTTTAAAATGGATTTGGAGCATGGAGACGATTATCTCGGGATTGCAAGATAACCAAACAAAACTTTTAGTGGATTTATACTTATTTTATTAAATATCATCTCCACCAAACAGGACAAGCTTGCATGTGTTATAGTTTTGGAGAAAAATGTGTTCATTTCATGTATGCGCAAAATGCCTTTGAAATGGCTTTAAAATGGATTTGGAGCATGGAGACGATTATCTCAGGATGGCAATATAAACAAACGAAACTTTTAGTAGATTTCTACTTATTTTATTAAATATTATCTCCACCAAACAGGACAAGCTTGCATCTGTTATAGTTTTGGAGAAAAATGTGTTCATTTCATGTATGCGCGAAATGCCTTAAAAATGGCTTTAAAATGGATTTGGAGCATGGAGACGATTATCTCGGGATTGCAAGATAACCAAACAAAACTTTTAGTGGATTTCTACCTATTTTATTAAATATCATCTCCACCAAACAGGACAAGCTTGCATCTGTTATAGTTTTGGAGAAAAATGTGTTCATTTCATGTATGCGCGAAATGCCTTAAAAATGGCTTTAAAATGGATTTGGAGCATGGAGACGATTATCTCGGGATTGCAAGATAACCAAACAAAACTTTTAGTGGATTTCTACTTATTTTATTAAATATCATCTCCACCAAACAGGACAAGCTTGCATCTGTTATAGTTTTGGAGAAAAATGTGTTCATTTCATGTATGCGCGAAATGCCTTAAAAATGGCTTTAAAATGGATTTGGAGCATGGAGACGATTATCTCGGGATTGCAAGATAACCAAACAAAACTTTTAGTGGATTTCTACTTATTTTATTAAATATCATCTCCACCAAACAGGACAAGCTTGCATGTGTTTTAGTTTTGGAGAAAAATGTGTTCATTTCATGTATGCGCAAAATGCCTTTGAAATGGCTTTAAAATGGATTTGGAGCATGGAGACGATTATCTCAGGATGGCAATATAAACAAACGAAACTTTTAGTAGATTTCTACTTATTTTATTAAATATTATCTCCACCAAACAGGACAAGCTTGCATCTGTTATAGTTTTGGAGAAAAATGTGTTCATTTTATGTATGCGCGAAATGCCTTAAAAATGGCTTTAAAATGGATTTGGAGCATGGAGACGATTATCTCGGGATTGCAAGATAACCAAACAAAACTTTTAGTGGATTTCTACTTATTTTATTAAATATCATCTCCACCAAACAGGACAAGCTTGCATCTGTTATAGTTTTGGAGAAAAATGTGTTCATTTCATGTATGCGCGAAATGCCTTAAAAATGGCTTTAAAATGGATTTGGAGCATGGAGACGATTATCTCGGGATTGCAAGATAACCAAACAAAACTTTTAGTGGATTTCTACTTATTTTATTAAATATCATCTCCACCAAACAGGACAAGCTTGCATCTGTTATAGTTTTGGAGAAAAATGTGTTCATTTCATGTATGCGCGAAATGCCTTAAAAATGGCTTTAAAATGGATTTGGAGCATGGAGACGATTATCTCGGGATTGCAAGATAACCAAACAAAACTTTTAGTGGATTTCTACTTATTGTATTAAATATCATCTCCACCAAACAGGACAAGCTTGCATCTGTTATAGTTTTGGAGAAAAATGTGTTCATTTCATGTATGCGCGAAATGCCTTAAAAATGGCTTTAAAATGGATTTGGAGCATGGAGACGATTATCTCGGGATTGCAAGATAACCAAACAAAACTTTTAGTGGATTTCTACTTATTTTATTAAATATCATCTCCACCAAACAGGACAAGCTTGCATCTGTTATAGTTTTGGAGAAAAATGTGTTCATTTCATGTATGCGCGAAATGCCTTAAAAATGGCTTTAAAATGGATTTGGAGCATGGAGACGATTATCTCGGGATTGCAAGATAACCAAACAAAACTTTTAGTGGATTTATACTTATTTTATTAAATATCATCTCCACCAAACAGGACAAGCTTGCATGTGTTATAGTTTTGGAGAAAAATGTGTTCATTTCATGTATGCGCAAAATGCCTTTGAAATGGCTTTAAAATGGATTTGGAGCATGGAGACGATTATCTCAGGATGGCAATATAAACAAACGAAACTTTTAGTAGATTTCTACTTATTTTATTAAATATTATCTCCACCAAACAGGACAAGCTTGCATCTGTTATAGTTTTGGAGAAAAATGTGTTCATTTCATGTATGCGCGAAATGCCTTAAAAATGGCTTTAAAATGGATTTGGAGCATGGAGACGATTATCTCGGGATTGCAAGATAACCAAACAAAACTTTTAGTGGATTTCTACCTATTTTATTAAATATCATCTCCACCAAACAGGACAAGCTTGCATCTGTTATAGTTTTGGAGAAAAATGTGTTCATTTCATGTATGCGCGAAATGCCTTAAAAATGGCTTTAAAATGGATTTGGAGCATGGAGACGATTATCTCGGGATTGCAAGATAACCAAACAAAACTTTTAGTGGATTTCTACTTATTTTATTAAATATCATCTCCACCAAACAGGACAAGCTTGCATCTGTTATAGTTTTGGAGAAAAATGTGTTCATTTCATGTATGCGCGAAATGCCTTAAAAATGGCTTTAAAATGGATTTGGAGCATGGAGACGATTATCTCGGGATTGCAAGATAACCAAACAAAACTTTTAGTGGATTTCTACTTATTTTATTAAATATCATCTCCACCAAACAGGACAAGCTTGCATCTGTTATAGTTTTGGAGAAAAATGTGTTCATTTCATGTATGCGCGAAATGCCTTAAAAATGGCTTTAAAATGGATTTGGAGCATGGAGACGATTATCTCGGGATTGCAAGATAACCAAACAAAACTTTTAGTGGATTTCTACTTATTTTATTAAATATCATCTCCACCAAACAGGACAAGCTTGCATCTGTTATAGTTTTGGAGAAAAATGTGTTCATTTCATGTATGCGCGAAATGCCTTAAAAATGGCTTTAAAATGGATTTGGAGCATGGAGACGATTATCTCGGGATTGCAAGATAACCAAACAAAACTTTTAGTGGATTTCTACTTATTTTATTAAATATCATCTCCACCAAACAGGACAAGCTTGCATCTGTTATAGTTTTGGAGAAAAATGTGTTCATTTCATGTATGCGCGAAATGCCTTAAAAATGGCTTTAAAATGGATTTGGAGCATGGAGACGATTATCTCGGGATTGCAAGATAACCAAACAAAACTTTTAGTGGATTTCTACTTATTTTATTAAATATCATCTCCACCAAACAGGACAAGCTTGCATCTGTTATAGTTTTGGAGAAAAATGTGTTCATTTCATGTATGCGCGAAATGCCTTAAAAATGGCTTTAAAATGGATTTGGAGCATGGAGACGATTATCTCGGGATTGCAAGATAACCAAACAAAACTTTTAGTGGATTTCTACTTATTTTATTAAATATCATCTCCACCAAACAGGACAAGCTTGCATCTGTTATAGTTTTGGAGAAAAATGTGTTTATTTCATGTATGCGCGAAATGCCTTAAAAATGGCTTTAAAATGGATTTGGAGCATGGAGACGATTATCTCGGGATTGCAAGATAACCAAACAAAACTTTTAGTGGATTTCTACTTATTTTATTAAATATCATCTCCACCAAACAGGACAAGCTTGCATGTGTTTTAGTTTTGGAGAAAAATGTGTTCATTTCATGTATGCGCAAAATGCCTTTGAAATGGCTTTAAAATGGATTTGGAGCATGGAGACGATTATCTCAGGATGGCAATATAAACAAACGAAACTTTTAGTAGATTTCTACTTATTTTATTAAATATTATCTCCACCAAACAGGACAAGCTTGCATCTGTTATAGTTTTGGAGAAAAATGTGTTCATTTTATGTATGCGCGAAATGCCTTAAAAATGGCTTTAAAATGGATTTGGAGCATGGAGACGATTATCTCGGGATTGCAAGATAACCAAACAAAACTTTTAGTGGATTTCTACTTATTTTATTAAATATCATCTCCACCAAACAGGACAAGCTTGCATCTGTTAAAGTTTTGGAGAAAAATGTGTTCATTTCATGTATGCGCGAAATGCCTTAAAAATGGCTTTAAAATGGATTTGGAGCATGGAGACGATTATCTCGGGATTGCAAGATAACCAAACAAAACTTTTAGTGGATTTCTACTTATTTTATTAAATATCATCTCCACCAAACAGGACAAGCTTGCATCTGTTATAGTTTTGGAGAAAAATGTGTTCATTTCATGTATGCGCGAAATGCCTTAAAAATGGCTTTAAAATGGATTTGGAGCATGGAGACGATTATCTCGGGATTGCAAGATAACCAAACAAAACTTTTAGTGGATTTCTACTTATTTTATTAAATATCATCTCCACCAAACAGGACAAGCTTGCATCTGTTATAGTTTTGGAGAAAAATGTGTTCATTTCATGTATGCGCGAAATGCCTTAAAAATGGCTTTAAAATGGATTTGGAGCATGGAGACGATTATCTCGGGATTGCAAGATAACCAAACAAAACTTTTAGTGGATTTCTACTTATTTTATTAAATATCATCTCCACCAAACAGGACAAGCTTGCATCTGTTATAGTTTTGGAGAAAAATGTGTTCATTTCATGTATGCGCGAAATGCCTTAAAAATGGCTTTAAAATGGATTTGGAGCATGGAGACGATTATCTCGGGATTGCAAGATAACCAAACAAAACTTTTAGTGGATTTCTACTTATTTTATTAAATATCATCTCCACCAAACAGGACAAGCTTGCATGTGTTATAGTTTTGGAGAAAAATGTGTTCATTTCATGTATGCGCAAAATGCCTTTGAAATGGCTTTAAAATGGATTTGGAGCATGGAGACGATTATCTCAGGATGGCAATATAAACAAACGAAACTTTTAGTAGATTTCTACTTATTTTATTAAATATTATCTCCACCAAACAGGACAAGCTTGCATCTGTTATAGTTTTGGAGAAAAATGTGTTCATTTCATGTATGCGCGAAATGCCTTAAAAATGGCTTTAAAATGGATTTGGAGCATGGAGACGATTATCTCGGGATTGCAAGATAACCAAACAAAACTTTTAGTGGATTTCTACTTATTTTATTAAATATCATCTCCACCAAACAGGACAAGCTTGCATCTGTTATAGTTTTGGAGAAAAATGTGTTCATTTCATGTATGCGCGAAATGCCTTAAAAATGGCTTTAAAATGGATTTGGAGCATGGAGACGATTATCTCGGGATTGCAAGATAACCAAACAAAACTTTTAGTGGATTTCTACTTATTTTATTAAATATCATCTCCACCAAACAGGACAAGCTTGCATGTGTTATAGTTTTGGAGAAAAATGTGTTCATTTCATGTATGCGCAAAATGCCTTTGAAATGTCTTTAAAATGGATTTGGAGCATGGAGACGATTATCTCAGGATGGCAATATAAACAAACGAAACTTTTAAAAGATTTCTACTTATTTTATTAAATATTATCTCCACCAAACAGGACAAGCTTGCATCTGTTATAGTTTTGGAGAAAAATGTGTTCATTTCATGTATGCGCGAAATGCCTTAAAAATGGCTTTAAAATAGATTTGGAGCATGGAGACGATTATCTCGGGATTGCAAGATAACCAAACAAAACTTTTAGTGGATTTCTACTTATTTTATTAAATATCATCTCCACCAAACAGGACAAGCTTGCATCTGTTATAGTTTTGGAGAAAAATGTGTTCATTTCATGTATGCGCGAAATGCCTTAAAAATGGCTTTAAAATGGATTTGGAGCATGGAGACGATTATCTCGGGATTGCAAGATAACCAAACAAAACTTTTAGTGGATTTCTACTTATTTTATTAAATATCATCTCCACCAAACAGGACAAGCTTGCATCTGTTATAGTTTTGGAGAAAAATGTGTTCATTTTATGTATGCGCGAAATGCCTTAAAAATGGCTTTAAAATGGATTTGGAGCATGGAGACGATTATCTCGGGATTGCAAGATAACCAAACAAAACTTTTAGTGGATTTCTACTTATTTTATTAAATATCATCTCCACCAAACAGGACAAGCTTGCATCTGTTATAGTTTTGGAGAAAAATGTGTTCATTTCATGTATGCGCGAAATGCCTTAAAAATGGCTTTAAAATGGATTTGGAGCATGGAGACGATTATCTCGGGATTGCAAGATAACCAAACAAAACTTTTAGTGGATTTCTACTTATTTTATTAAATATCATCTCCACCAAACAGGACAAGCTTGCATCTGTTATAGTTTTGGAGAAAAATGTGTTCATTTCATGTATGCGCGAAATGCCTTAAAAATGGCTTTAAAATGGATTTGGAGCATGGAGACGATTATCTCGGGATTGCAAGATAACCAAACAAAACTTTTAGTGGATTTCTACTTATTTTATTAAATATCATCTCCACCAAACAGGACAAGCTTGCATCTGTTATAGTTTTGGAGAAAAATGTGTTCATTTCATGTATGCGCGAAATGCCTTAAAAATGGCTTTAAAATGGATTTGGAGCATGGAGACGATTATCTCGGGATTGCAATATAACCAAACAAAACTTTTAGTGGATTTCTACCTATTTTATTAAATATCATCTCCACCAAACAGGACAAGCTTGCATCTGTTATAGTTTTGGAGAAAAATGTGTTCATTTCATGTATGCGCGAAATGCCTTAAAAATGGCTTTAAAATGGATTTGGAGCATGGAGACGATTATCTCGGGATTGCAAGATAACCAAACAAAACTTTTAGTGGATTTCTACTTATTTTATTAAATATCATCTCCACCAAACAGGACAAGCTTGCATCTGTTATAGTTTTGGAGAAAAATGTGTTCATTTCATGTATGCGCAAAATGCCTTAAAAATGGCTTTAAAATGGATTTGGAGCATGGAGACGATTATCTCGGGATTGCAAGATAACCAAACAAAACTTTTAGTGGATTTCTACTTATTTTATTAAATATCATCTCCACCAAACAGGACAAGCTTGCATCTGTTATAGTTTTGGAGAAAAATGTGTTCATTTCATGTATGCGCGAAATGCCTTAAAAATGGCTTTAAAATGGATTTGGAGCATGGAGACGATTATCTCGGGATTGCAAGATAACCAAACAAAACTTTTAGTGGATTTCTACTTATTTTATTAAATATCATCTCCACCAAACAGGACAAGCTTGCATCTGTTATAGTTTTGGAGAAAAATGTGTTCATTTCATGTATGCGCGAAATGCCTTAAAAATGGCTTTAAAATGGATTTGGAGCATGGAGACGATTATCTCGGGATTGCAAGATAACCAAACAAAACTTTTAGTGGATTTCTACTTATTTTATTAAATATCATCTCCACCAAACAGGACAAGCTTGCATCTGTTATAGTTTTGGAGAAAAATGTGTTCATTTCATGTATGCGCGAAATGCCTTAAAAATGGCTTTAAAATGGATTTGGAGCATGGAGACGATTATCTCGGGATTGCAAGATAACCAAACAAAACTTTTAGTGGATTTCTACTTATTTTATTAAATATCATCTCCACCAAACAGGACAAGCTTGCGCAAATCTGTTATAGTTTTGGAGAAAAATGTGTTCATTTCATGTATGCGCGAAATGCCTTAAAAATGGCTTTAAAATGGATTTGGAGCATGGAGACGATTATCTCGGGATTGCAAGATAACCAAACAAAACTTTTAGTGGATTTCTACTTATTTTATTAAATATCATCTCCACCAAACAGGACAAGCTTGCATCTGTTATAGTTTTGGAGAAAAATGTGTTTATTTCATGTATGCGCGAAATGCCTTAAAAATGGCTTTAAAATGGATTTGGAGCATGGAGACGATTATCTCGGGATTGCAAGATAACCAAACAAAACTTTTAGTGGATTTCTACTTATTTTATTAAATATCATCTCCACCAAACAGGACAAGCTTGCATGTGTTATAGTTTTGGAGAAAAATGTGTTCATTTCATGTATGCGCAAAATGCCTTTGAAATGGCTTTAAAATGGATTTGGAGCATGGAGACGATTATCTCAGGATGGCAATATAAACAAACGAAACTTTTAGTAGATTTCTACTTATTTTATTAAATATTATCTCCACCAAACAGGACAAGCTTGCATCTGTTATAGTTTTGGAGAAAAATGTGTTCATTTTATGTATGCGCGAAATGCCTTAAAAATGGCTTTAAAATGGATTTGGAGCATGGAGACGATTATCTCGGGATTGCAAGATAACCAAACAAAACTTTTAGTGGATTTCTACTTATTTTATTAAATATCATCTCCACCAAACAGGACAAGCTTGCATCTGTTATAGTTTTGGAGAAAAATGTGTTCATTTCATGTATGCGCGAAATGCCTTAAAAATGGCTTTAAAATGGATTTGGAGCATGGAGACGATTATCTCGGGATTGCAAGATAACCAAACAAAACTTTTAGTGGATTTCTACTTATTTTATTAAATATCATCTCCACCAAACAGGACAAGCTTGCATCTGTTATAGTTTTGGAGAAAATGTATTCATTTCATGTATGCGCGAAATGCCTTAAAAATGGCTTTAAGATGGATTTGGAGCATGGAGACGATTATCTCGGGATTGCAAGATAACCAAACAAAACTTTTAGTGGATTTCTACTTATTTTATTAAATATCATCTCCACCAAACAGGACAAGCTTGCATCTGTTATAGTTTTGGAGAAAAATGTGTTCATTTCATGTATGCGCGAAATGCCTTAAAAATGGCTTTAAAATGGATTTGGAGCATGGAGACGATTATCTCGGGATTGCAAGATAACCAAACAAAACTTTTAGTGGATTTCTACTTATTTTATTAAATATCATCTCCACCAAACAGGACAAGCTTGCATCTGTTATAGTTTTGGAGAAAAATGTGTTCATTTCATGTATGCGCGAAATGCCTTAAAAATGGCTTTAAAATGGATTTGGAGCATGGAGACGATTATCTCGGGATTGCAAGATAACCAAACAAAACTTTTAGTGGATTTCTACTTATTTTATTAAATATCATCTCCACCAAACAGGACAAGCTTGCATGTGTTATAGTTTTGGAGAAAAATGTGTTCATTTCATGTATGCGCAAAATGCCTTTGAAATGGCTTTAAAATGGATTTGGAGCATGGAGACGATTATCTCGGGATTGCAAGATAACCAAACAAAACTTTTAGTGGATTTCTACTTATTTTATTAAATATCATCTCCACCAAACAGGACAAGCTTGCATCTGTTATAGTTTTGGAGAAAAATGTGTTCATTTCATGTATGCGCGAAATGCCTTAAAAATGGCTTTAAAATGGATTTGGAGCATGGAGACGATTATCTCGGGATTGCAAGATAACCAAACAAAACTTTTAGTGGATTTCTACTTATTTTATTAAATATCATCTCCACCAAACAGGACAAGCTTGCATCTGTTATAGTTTTGGAGAAAAATGTGTTCATTTCATGTATGCGCGAAATGCCTTAAAAATGGCTTTAAAATGGATTTGGAGCATGGAGACGATTATTTCGGGATTGCAAGATAACCAAACAAAACTTTTAGTGGATTTCTACTTATTTTATTAAATATCATCTCCACCAAACAGGACAAGCTTGCATCTGTTATAGTT
Source organism: Anomaloglossus baeobatrachus (assembly GCF_048569485.1). Taxonomy (NCBI): domain Eukaryota; kingdom Metazoa; phylum Chordata; class Amphibia; order Anura; family Aromobatidae; genus Anomaloglossus; species Anomaloglossus baeobatrachus. The sequence goes on from NW_027441960.1 coordinate 45,550, forward strand.
TTGGAGAAAAATGTGTTCATTTCATGTATGCGCAAAATGCCTTTGAAATGGCTTTAAAATGGATTTGGAGCATGGAGACGATTATCTCAGGATGGCAATATAAACAAACGAAACTTTTAGTAGATTTCTACTTATTTTATTAAATATCATCTCCACCAAACAGGACAAGCTTGCATCTGTTATAGTTTTGGAGAAAAATGTGTTCATTTCATGTATGCGCGAAATGCCTTAAAAATGGCTTTAAAATGGATTTGGAGCATGGAGACGATTATCTCGGGATTGCAAGATAACCAAACAAAACTTTTAGTGGATTTCTACTTATTTTATTAAATATCATCTCCACCAAACAGGACAAGCTTGCATCTGTTATAGTTTTGGAGAAAAATGTGTTCATTTCATGTATGCGCGAAATGCCTTAAAAATGGCTTTAAAATGGATTTGGAGCATGGAGACGATTATCTCGGGATTGCAAGATAACCAAACAAAACTTTTAGTGGATTTCTACTTATTTTATTAAATATCATCTCCACCAAACAGGACAAGCTTGCATCTGTTATAGTTTTGGAGAAAAATGTGTTCATTTCATGTATGCGCGAAATGCCTTAAAAATGGCTTTAAAATGGATTTGGAGCATGGAGACGATTATCTCGGGATTGCAAGATAACCAAACAAAACTTTTAGTGGATTTCTACTTATTTTATTAAATATCATCTCCACCAAACAGGACAAGCTTGCATCTGTTATAGTTTTGGAGAAAAATGTGTTCATTTCATGTATGCGCGAAATGCCTTTGAAATGGCTTTAAAATGGATTTGGAGCATGGAGACGATTATCTCGGGATTGCAAGATAACCAAACAAAACTTTTAGTGGATTTCTACTTATTTTATTAAATATCATCTCCACCAAACAGGACAAGCTTGCAGCTGTTATAGTTTTGGAGAAAAATGTGTTCATTTCATGTATGCGCGAAATGCCTTAAAAATGGCTTTAAAATGGATTTGGAGCATGGAGACGATTATCTCGGGATTGCAAGATAACCAAACAAAACTTTTAGTGGATTTCTACTTATTTTATTAAATATCATCTCCACCAAACAGGACAAGCTTGCATCTGTTATAGTTTTGGAGAAAAATGTGTTCATTTCATGTATGCGCGAAATGCCTTAAAAATGGCTTTAAAATAGATTTGGAGCATGGAGACGATTATCTCGGGATTGCAAGATAACCAAACAAAACTTTTAGTGGATTTCTACTTATTTTATTAAATATCATCTCCACCAAACAGGACAAGCTTGCATCTGTTATAGTTTTGGAGAAAAATGTGTTCATTTCATGTATGCGCGAAATGCCTTAAAAATGGCTTTAAAATGGATTTGGAGCATGGAGACGATTATCTCGGGATTGCAAGATAACCAAACAAAACTTTTAGTGGATTTCTACTTATTTTATTAAATATCATCTCCACCAAACAGGACAAGCTTGCATCTGTTATAGTTTTGGAGAAAAATGTGTTCATTTCATGTATGCGCGAAATGCCTTAAAAATGGCTTTAAAATGGATTTGGAGCATGGAGACGATTATCTCGGGATTGCAAGATAACCAAACAAAACTTTTAGTGGATTTCTACTTATTTTATTAAATATCATCTCCACCAAACAGGACAAGCTTGCATCTGTTATAGTTTTGGAGAAAAATGTGTTCATTTCATGTATGCGCGAAATGCCTTAAAAATGGCTTTAAAATGGATTTGGAGCATGGAGACGATTATCTCGGGATTGCAAGATAACCAAACAAAACTTTTAGTGGATTTCTACTTATTTTATTAAATATCATCTCCACCAAACAGGACAAGCTTGCATCTGTTATAGTTTTGGAGAAAAATGTGTTCATTTCATGTATGCGCGAAATGCCTTAAAAATGGCTTTAAAATGGATTTGGAGCATGGAGACGATTATCTCGGGATTGCAAGATAACCAAACAAAACTTTTAGTGGATTTCTACTTATTTTATTAAATATCATCTCCACCAAACAGGACAAGCTTGCATCTGTTATAGTTTTGGAGAAAAATGTGTTCATTTCATGTATGCGCGAAATGCCTTAAAAATGGCTTTAAAATGGATTTGGAGCATGGAGACGATTATCTCGGGATTGCAATATAACCAAACAAAACTTTTAGTGGATTTCTACCTATTTTATTAAATATCATCTCCACCAAACAGGACAAGCTTGCATCTGTTATAGTTTTGGAGAAAAATGTGTTCATTTCATGTATGCGCGAAATGCCTTAAAAATGGCTTTAAAATGGATTTGGAGCATGGAGACGATTATCTCGGGATTGCAAGATAACCAAACAAAACTTTTAGTGGATTTCTACTTATTTTATTAAATATCATCTCCACCAAACAGGACAAGCTTGCATCTGTTATAGTTTTGGAGAAAAATGTGTTCATTTCATGTATGCGCAAAATGCCTTAAAAATGGCTTTAAAATGGATTTGGAGCATGGAGACGATTATCTCGGGATTGCAAGATAACCAAACAAAACTTTTAGTGGATTTCTACTTATTTTATTAAATATCATCTCCACCAAACAGGACAAGCTTGCATCTGTTATAGTTTTGGAGAAAAATGTGTTCATTTCATGTATGCGCGAAATGCCTTAAAAATGGCTTTAAAATGGATTTGGAGCATGGAGACGATTATCTCGGGATTGCAAGATAACCAAACAAAACTTTTAGTGGATTTCTACTTATTTTATTAAATATCATCTCCACCAAACAGGACAAGCTTGCATCTGTTATAGTTTTGGAGAAAAATGTGTTTATTTCATGTATGCGCGAAATGCCTTAAAAATGGCTTTAAAATGGATTTGGAGCATGGAGACGATTATCTCGGGATTGCAAGATAACCAAACAAAACTTTTAGTGGATTTCTACTTATTTTATTAAATATCATCTCCACCAAACAGGACAAGCTTGCATGTGTTATAGTTTTGGAGAAAAATGTGTTCATTTCATGTATGCGCAAAATGCCTTTGAAATGGCTTTAAAATGGATTTGGAGCATGGAGACGATTATCTCAGGATGGCAATATAAACAAACGAAACTTTTAGTAGATTTCTACTTATTTTATTAAATATTATCTCCACCAAACAGGACAAGCTTGCATCTGTTATAGTTTTGGAGAAAAATGTGTTCATTTTATGTATGCGCGAAATGCCTTAAAAATGGCTTTAAAATGGATTTGGAGCATGGAGACGATTATCTCGGGATTGCAAGATAACCAAACAAAACTTTTAGTGGATTTCTACTTATTTTATTAAATATCATCTCCACCAAACAGGACAAGCTTGCATCTGTTATAGTTTTGGAGAAAAATGTGTTCATTTCATGTATGCGCGAAATGCCTTAAAAATGGCTTTAAAATGGATTTGGAGCATGGAGACGATTATCTCGGGATTGCAAGATAACCAAACAAAACTTTTAGTGGATTTCTACTTATTTTATTAAATATCATCTCCACCAAACAGGACAAGCTTGCATCTGTTATAGTTTTGGAGAAAAATGTATTCATTTCATGTATGCGCGAAATGCCTTAAAAATGGCTTTAAGATGGATTTGGAGCATGGAGACGATTATCTCGGGATTGCAAGATCACCAAACAAAACTTTTAGTGGATTTCTACTTATTTTATTAAATATCATCTCCACCAAACAGGACAAGCTTGCATCTGTTATAGTTTTGGAGAAAAATGTGTTCATTTCATGTATGCGCGAAATGCCTTAAAAATGGCTTTAAAATGGATTTGGAGCATGGAGACGATTATCTCGGGATTGCAAGATAACCAAACAAAACTTTTAGTGGATTTCTACTTATTTTATTAAATATCATCTCCACCAAACAGGACAAGCTTGCATCTGTTATAGTTTTGGAGAAAAATGTGTTCATTTCATGTATGCGCGAAATGCCTTAAAAATGGCTTTAAAATGGATTTGGAGCATGGAGACGATTATCTCGGGATTGCAAGATAACCAAACAAAACTTTTAGTGGATTTCTACTTATTTTATTAAATATCATCTCCACCAAACAGGACAAGCTTGCATGTGTTATAGTTTTGGAGAAAAATGTGTTCATTTCATGTATGCGCAAAATGCCTTTGAAATGGCTTTAAAATGGATTTGGAGCATGGAGACGATTATCTCGGGATTGCAAGATAACCAAACAAAACTTTTAGTGGATTTCTACTTATTTTATTAAATATCATCTCCACCAAACAGGACAAGCTTGCATCTGTTATAGTTTTGGAGAAAAATGTGTTCATTTCATGTATGCGCGAAATGCCTTAAAAATGGCTTTAAAATGGATTTGGAGCATGGAGACGATTATCTCGGGATTGCAAGATAACCAAACAAAACTTTTAGTGGATTTCTACTTATTTTATTAAATATCATCTCCACCAAACAGGACAAGCTTGCATCTGTTATAGTTTTGGAGAAAAATGTGTTCATTTCATGTATGCGCGAAATGCCTTAAAAATGGCTTTAAAATGGATTTGGAGCATGGAGACGATTATCTCGGGATTGCAAGATAACCAAACAAAACTTTTAGTGGATTTCTACTTATTTTATTAAATATCATCTCCACCAAACAGGACAAGCTTGCATCTGTTATAGTTTTGGAGAAAAATGTGTTCATTTCATGTATGCGCAAAATGCCTTTGAAATGGCTTTAAAATGGATTTGGAGCATGGAGACGATTATCTCAGGATGGCAATATAAACAAACGAAACTTTTAGTAGATTTCTACTTATTTTATTAAATATCATCTCCACCAAACAGGACAAGCTTGCATCTGTTATAGTTTTGGAGAAAAATGTGTTCATTTCATGTATGCGCGAAATGCCTTAAAAATGGCTTTAAAATGGATTTGGAGCATGGAGACGATTATCTCGGGATTGCAAGATAACCAAACAAAACTTTTAGTGGATTTCTACTTATTTTATTAAATATCATCTCCACCAAACAGGACAAGCTTGCATCTGTTATAGTTTTGGAGAAAAATGTGTTCATTTCATGTATGCGCGAAATGCCTTAAAAATGGCTTTAAAATGGATTTGGAGCATGGAGACGATTATCTCGGGATTGCAAGATAACCAAACAAAACTTTTAGTGGATTTCTACTTATTTTATTAAATATCATCTCCACCAAACAGGACAAGCTTGCATGTGTTATAGTTTTGGAGAAAAATGTGTTCATTTCATGTATGCGCAAAATGCCTTTGAAATGGCTTTAAAATGGATTTGGAGCATGGAGACGATTATCTCAGGATGGCAATATAAACAAACGAAACTTTTAGTAGATTTCTACTTATTTTATTAAATATTATCTCCACCAAACAGGACAAGCTTGCATCTTAGTTTTGGAGAAAAATGTGTTCATTTCATGTATGCGCGAAATGCCTTAAAAATGGCTTTAAAATGGATTTGGAGCATGGAGACGATTATCTCGGGATTGCAAGATAACCAAACAAAACTTTTAGTGGATTTCTACTTATTTTATTAAATATCATCTCCACCAAACAGGACAAGCTTGCATCTGTTATAGTTTTGGAGAAAAATGTGTTCATTTCATGTATGCGCGAAATGCCTTAAAAATGGCTTTAAAATGGATTTGGAGCATGGAGACGATTATCTCGGGATTGCAAGATAACCAAACAAAACTTTTAGTGGATTTCTACTTATTTTATTAAATATCATCTCCACCAAACAGGACAAGCTTGCATCTGTTATAGTTTTGGAGAAAAATGTGTTCATTTCATGTATGCGCGAAATGCCTTTGAAATGGCTTTAAAATGGATTTGGAGCATGGAGACGATTATCTCGGGATTGCAAGATAACCAAACAAAACTTTTAGTGGATTTCTACTTATTTTATTAAATATCATCTCCACCAAACAGGACAAGCTTGCATCTGTTATAGTTTTGGAGAAAAATGTGTTCATTTCATGTATGCGCGAAATGCCTTAAAAATGGCTTTAAAATGGATTTGGAGCATGGAGACGATTATCTCGGGATTGCAAGATAACCAAACAAAACTTTTAGTGGATTTCTACTTATTTTATTAAATATCATCTCCACCAAACAGGACAAGCTTGCATCTGTTATAGTTTTGGAGAAAAATGTGTTCATTTCATGTATGCGCGAAATGCCTTAAAAATGGCTTTAAAATGGATTTGGAGCATGGAGACGATTATCTCGGGATTGCAAGATAACCAAACAAAACTTTTAGTGGATTTCTACTTATTTTATTAAATATCATCTCCACCAAACAGGACAAGCTTGCATGTGTTATAGTTTTGGAGAAAAATGTGTTCATTTCATGTATGGGCGAAATGCCTTTGAAATGGCTTTAAAATGGATTTGGAGCATGGAGACGATTATCTCGGGATTGCAAGATAACCAAACAAAACTTTTAGTGGATTTCTACTTATTTTATTAAATATCATCTCCACCAAACAGGACAAGCTTGCATCTGTTATAGTTTTGGAGAAAAATGTGTTCATTTCATGTATGCGCGAAATGCCTTAAAAATGGCTTTAAAATGGATTTGGAGCATGGAGACGATTATCTCGGGATTGCAAGATAACCAAACAAAACTTTTAGTGGATTTCTACTTATTTTATTAAATATCATCTCCACCAAACAAGACAAGCTTGCATCTGTTATAGTTTTGGAGAAAAATGTGTTCATTTCATGTATGCGCGAAATGCCTTAAAAATGGCTTTAAAATGGATTTGGAGCATGGAGACGATTATCTCAGGATGGCAATATAAACAAACGAAACTTTTAGTAGATTTCTACTTATTTTATTAAATATCATCTCCACCAAACAGGACAAGCTTGCATCTGTTATAGTTTTGGAGAAAAATGTGTTCATTTCATGTATGCGCGAAATGCCTTAAAAATGGCTTTAAAATGGATTTGGAGCATGGAGACGATTATCTCGGGATTGCAAGATAACCAAACAAAACTTTTAGTGGATTTCTACTTATTTTATTAAATATCATCTCCACCAAACAGGACAAGCTTGCATCTGTTATAGTTTTGGAGAAAAATGTGTTCATTTCATGTATGCGCGAAATGCCTTAAAAATGGCTTTAAAATGGATTTGGAGCATGGAGACGATTATCTCGGGATTGCAAGATAACCAAACAAAACTTTTAGTGGATTTCTACTTATTTTATTAAATATCATCTCCACCAAACAGGACAAGCTTGCATGTGTTATAGTTTTGGAGAAAAATGTGTTCATTTCATGTATGCGCAAAATGCCTTTGAAATGGCTTTAAAATGGATTTGGAGCATGGAGACGATTATCTCAGGATGGCAATATAAACAAACGAAACTTTTAGTAGATTTCTACTTATTTTATTAAATATTATCTCCACCAAACAGGACAAGCTTGCATCTGTTATAGTTTTGGAGAAAAATGTGTTCATTTCATGTATGCGCGAAATGCCTTAAAAATGGCTTTAAAATGGATTTGGAGCATGGAGACGATTATCTCGGGATTGCAATAAAACCAAACAAAACTTTTAGTGGATTTCTACTTATTTTATTAAATATCATCTCCACCAAACAGGACAAGCTTGCATCTGTTATAGTTTTGGAGAAAAATGTGTTCATTTCATGTATGCGCAAAATGCCTTTGAAATGGCTTTAAAATGGATTTGGAGCATGGAGACGATTATCTCAGGATGGCAATATAAACAAACGAAACTTTTAGTAGATTTCTACTTATTTTATTAAATATTATCTCCACCAAACAGGACAAGCTTGCATCTGTTATAGTTTTGGAGAAAAATGTGTTCATTTTATGTATGCGCGAAATGCCTTAAAAATGGCTTTAAAATGGATTTGGAGCATGGAGACGATTATCTCGGGATTGCAAGATAACCAAACAAAACTTTTAGTGGATTTCTACTTATTTTATTAAATATCATCTCCACCAAACAGGACAAGCTTGCATCTGTTATAGTTTTGGAGAAAAATGTGTTCATTTCATGTATGCGCGAAATGCCTTAAAAATGGCTTTAAAATGGATTTGGAGCATGGAGACGATTATCTCGGGATTGCAAGATAACCAAACAAAACTTTTAGTGGATTTCTACTTATTTTATTAAATATCATCTCCACCAAACAGGACAAGCTTGCATCTGTTATAGTTTTGGAGAAAAATGTATTCATTTTATGTATGCGCGAAATGCCTTAAAAATGGCTTTAAAATGGATTTGGAGCATGGAGACGATTATCTCGGGATTGCAAGATAACCAAACAAAACTTTTAGTGGATTTCTACTTATTTTATTAAATATCATCTCCACCAAACAGGACAAGCTTGCATCTGTTATAGTTTTGGAGAAAAATGTGTTCATTTCATGTATGCGCGAAATGCCTTAAAAATGGCTTTAAAATGGATTTGGAGCATGGAGACGATTATCTCGGGATTGCAAGATAACCAAACAAAACTTTTAGTGGATTTCTACTTATTTTATTAAATATCATCTCCACCAAACAGGACAAGCTTGCATCTGTTATAGTTTTGGAGAAAAATGTGTTCATTTCATGTATGCGCGAAATGCCTTAAAAATGGCTTTAAAATGGATTTGGAGCATGGAGACGATTATCTCGGGATTGCAAGATAACCAAACAAAACTTTTAGTGGATTTCTACTTATTTTATTAAATATCATCTCCACCAAACAGGACAAGCTTGCATGTGTTATAGTTTTGGAGAAAAATGTGTTCATTTCATGTATGCGCAAAATGCCTTTGAAATGGCTTTAAAATGGATTTGGAGCATGGAGACGATTATCTCGGGATTGCAAGATAACCAAACAAAACTTTTAGTGGATTTCTACTTATTTTATTAAATATCATCTCCACCAAACAGGACAAGCTTGCATCTGTTATAGTTTTGGAGAAAAATGTGTTCATTTCATGTATGCGCGAAATGCCTTAAAAATGGCTTTAAAATGGATTTGGAGCATGGAGACGATTATCTCGGGATTGCAAGATAACCAAACAAAACTTTTAGTGGATTTCTACTTATTTTATTAAATATCATCTCCACCAAACAGGACAAGCTTGCATCTGTTATAGTTTTGGAGAAAAATGTGTTCATTTCATGTATGCGCGAAATGCCTTAAAAATGGCTTTAAAATGGATTTGGAGCATGGAGACGATTATCTCGGGATTGCAAGATAACCAAACAAAACTTTTAGTGGATTTCTACTTATTTTATTAAATATCATCTCCACCAAACAGGACAAGCTTGCATCTGTTATAGTTTTGGAGAAAAATGTGTTCATTTCATGTATGCGCAAAATGCCTTTGAAATGGCTTTAAAATGGATTTGGAGCATGGAGACGATTATCTCAGGATGGCAATATAAACAAACGAAACTTTTAGTAGATTTCTACTTATTTTATTAAATATCATCTCCACCAAACAGGACAAGCTTGCATCTGTTATAGTTTTGGAGAAAAATGTGTTCATTTCATGTATGCGCGAAATGCCTTAAAAATGGCTTTAAAATGGATTTGGAGCATGGAGACGATTATCTCGGGATTGCAAGATAACCAAACAAAACTTTTAGTGGATTTCTACTTATTTTATTAAATATCATCTCCACCAAACAGGACAAGCTTGCATCTGTTATAGTTTTGGAGAAAAATGTGTTCATTTCATGTATGCGCGAAATGCGTTAAAAATGGCTTTAAAATGGATTTGGAGCATGGAGACGATTATCTCGGGATTGCAAGATAACCAAACAAAACTTTTAGTGGATTTCTACTTATTTTATTAAATATCATCTCCACCAAACAGGACAAGCTTGCATCTGTTATAGTTTTGGAGAAAAATGTGTTCATTTCATGTATGCGCGAAATGCCTTAAAAATGGCTTTAAAATGGATTTGGAGCATGGAGACGATTATCTCGGGATTGCAAGATAACCAAACAAAACTTTTAGTGGATTTCTACTTATTTTATTAAATATCATCTCCACCAAACAGGACAAGCTTGCATCTGTTAAAGTTTTGGAGAAAAATGTGTTCATTTCATGTATGCGCGAAATGCCTTTGAAATGGCTTTAAAATGGATTTGGAGCATGGAGACGATTATCTCGGGATTGCAAGATAACCAAACAAAACTTTTAGTGGATTTCTACTTATTTTATTAAATATCATCTCCACCAAACAGGACAAGCTTGCATCTGTTATAGTTTTGGAGAAAAATGTGTTCATTTCATGTATGCGCGAAATGCCTTAAAAATGGCTTTAAAATGGATTTGGAGCATGGAGACGATTATCTCGGGATTGCAAGATAACCAAACAAAACTTTTAGTGGATTTCTACTTATTTTATTAAATATCATCTCCACCAAACAGGACAAGCTTGCATCTGTTATAGTTTTGGAGAAAAATGTGTTCATTTCATGTATGCGCGAAATGCCTTAAAAATGGCTTTAAAATGGATTTGGAGCATGGAGACGATTATCTCGGGATTGCAAGATAACCAAACAAAACTTTTAGTGGATTTCTACTTATTTTATTAAATATCATCTCCACCAAACAGGACAAGCTTGCATGTGTTATAGTTTTGGAGAAAAATGTGTTCATTTCATGTATGGGCGAAATGCCTTTGAAATGGCTTTAAAATGGATTTGGAGCATGGAGACGATTATCTCGGGATTGCAAGATAACCAAACAAAACTTTTAGTGGATTTCTACTTATTTTATTAAATATCATCTCCACCAAACAGGACAAGCTTGCATCTGTTATAGTTTTGGAGAAAAATGTGTTCATTTCATGTATGCGCGAAATGCCTTAAAAATAGCTTTAAAATGGATTTGGAGCATGGAGACGATTATCTCGGGATTGCAAGATAACCAAACAAAACTTTTAGTGGATTTCTACTTATTTTATTAAATATCATCTCCACCAAACAAGACAAGCTTGCATCTGTTATAGTTTTGGAGAAAAATGTGTTCATTTCATGTATGCGCGAAATGCCTTAAAAATGGCTTTAAAATGGATTTGGAGCATGGAGACGATTATCTCAGGATGGCAATATAAACAAACGAAACTTTTAGTAGATTTCTACTTATTTTATTAAATATCATCTCCACCAAACAGGACAAGCTTGCATCTGTTATAGTTTTGGAGAAAAATGTGTTCATTTCATGTATGCGCGAAATGCCTTAAAAATGGCTGTAAAATGGATTTGGAGCATGGAGACGATTATCTCGGGATTGCAAGATAACCAAACAAAACTTTTAGTGGATTTCTACTTATTTTATTAAATATCATCTCCACCAAACAGGACAAGCTTGCATCTGTTATAGTTTTGGAGAAAAATGTGTTCATTTCATGTATGCGCGAAATGCCTTAAAAATGGCTTTAAAATGGATTTGGAGCATGGAGACGATTATCTCGGGATTGCAAGATAACCAAACAAAACTTTTAGTGGATTTCTACTTATTTTATTAAATATCATCTCCACCAAACAGGACAAGCTTGCATGTGTTATAGTTTTGGAGAAAAATGTGTTCATTTCATGTATGCGCAAAATGCCTTTGAAATGGCTTTAAAATGGATTTGGAGCATGGAGACGATTATCTCAGGATGGCAATATAAACAAACGAAACTTTTAGTAGATTTCTACTTATTTTATTAAATATTATCTCCACCAAACAGGACAAGCTTGCATCTGTTATAGTTTTGGAGAAAAATGTGTTCATTTCATGTATGCGCGAAATGCCTTAAAAATGGCTTTAAAATGGATTTGGAGCATGGAGACGATTATCTCGGGATTGCAATAAAACCAAACAAAACTTTTAGTGGATTTCTACTTATTTTATTAAATATCATCTCCACCAAACAGGACAAGCTTGCATCTGTTATAGTTTTGGAGAAAAATGTGTTCATTTCATGTATGCGCGAAATGCCTTAAAAATGGCTTTAAAATGGATTTGGAGCATGGAGACGATTATCTCGGGATTGCAAGATAACCAAACAAAACTTTTAGTGGATTTCTACTTATTTTATTAAATATCATCTCCACCAAACAGGACAAGCTTGCATCTGTTATAGTTTTGGAGAAAAATGTGTTCATTTCATGTATGCGCGAAATGCCTTAAAAATGGCTTTAAAATGGATTTGGAGCATGGAGACGATTATCTCGGGATTGCAAGATAACCAAACAAAACTTTTAGTGGATTTCTACTTATTTTATTAAATATCATCTCCACCAAACAGGACAAGCTTGCATCTGTTATAGTTTTGGAGAAAAATGTGTTCATTTCATGTATGCGCGAAATGCCTTAAAAATGGCTTTAAAATGGATTTGGAGCATGGAGACGATTATCTCGGGATTGCAATACAACCAAACAAAACTTTTAGTGGATTTCTACTTATTTTATTAAATATCATCTCCACCAAACAGGACAAGCTTGCATCTGTTATAGTTTTGGAGAAAAATGTGTTCATTTCATGTATGCGCGAAATGCCTTAAAAATGGCTTTAAATGGATTTGGAGCATGGAGACGATTATCTCGGGATTGCAAGATAACCAAACAAAAATTTTAGTGGATTTCTACTTATTTTATTAAATATCATCTCCACCAAACAGGACAAGCTTGCATCTGTTATAGTTTTGGAGAAAAATGTGTTCATTTCATGTATGCGCGAAATGCCTTAAAAATGGCTTTAAAATGGATTTGGAGCATGGAGACGATTATCTCGGGATTGCAAGATAACCAAACAAAACTTTTAGTGGATTTCTACTTATTTTATTAAATATCATCTCCACCAAACAAGACAAGCTTGCATCTGTTATAGTTTTGGAGAAAAATGTGTTCATTTCATGTATGCGCGAAATGCCTTAAAAATGGCTTTAAAATGGATTTGGAGCATGGAGACGATTATCTCGGGATTGCAAGATAACCAAACAAAACTTTTAGTGGATTTCTACTTATTTTATTAAATATCATCTCCACCAAACAGGACAAGCTTGCATGTGTTATAGTTTTGGAGAAAAATGTGTTCATTTCATGTATGCGCAAAATGCCTTTGAAATGGCTTTAAAATGGATTTGGAGCATGGAGACGATTATCTCGGGATTGCAAGATAACCAAACAAAACTTTTAGTGGATTTCTACTTATTTTATTAAATATCATCTCCACCAAACAGGACAAGCTTGCATCTGTTATAGTTTTGGAGAAAAATGTGTTCATTTCATGTATGCGCGAAATGCCTTAAAAATGGCTTTAAAATGGATTTGGAGCATGGAGACGATTATCTCGGGATTGCAAGATAACCAAACAAAACTTTTAGTGGATTTCTACTTATTTTATTAAATATCATCTCCACCAAACAGGACAAGCTTGCATCTGTTATAGTTTTGGAGAAAAATGTGTTCATTTCATGTATGCGCAAAATGCCTTTGAAATGGCTTTAAAATGGATTTGGAGCATGGAGACGATTATCTCGGGATTGCAAGATAACCAAACAAAACTTTTAGTGGATTTCTACTTATTTTATTAAATATCATCTCCACCAAACAGGACAAGCTTGCATCTGTTATAGTTTTGGAGAAAAATGTGTTCATTTCATGTATGCGCGAAATGCCTTAAAAATGGCTTTAAAATGGATTTGGAGCATGGAGACGATTATCTCGGGATTGCAAGATAACCAAAAAAAACTTTTAGTGGATTTCTACTTATTTTATTAAATATCATCTCCACCAAACAGGACAAGCTTGCATCTGTTATAGTTTTGGAGAAAAATGTGTTCATTTCATGTATGCGCGAAATGCCTTAAAAATGGCTTTAAAATGGATTTGGAGCATGGAGACGATTATCTCGGGATTGCAAGATAACCAAACAAAACTTTTAGTGGATTTCTACTTATTTTATTAAATATCATCTCCACCAAACAGGACAAGCTTGCATGTGTTATAGTTTTGGAGAAAAATGTGTTCATTTCATGTATGCGCGAAATGCCTTTGAAATGGCTTTAAAATGGATTTGGAGCATGGAGACGATTATCTCGGGATTGCAAGATAACCAAACAAAACTTTTAGTGGATTTCTACTTATTTTATTAAATATCATCTCCACCAAACAGGACAAGCTTGCATCTGTTATAGTTTTGGAGAAAAATGTGTTCATTTCATGTATGCGCGAAATGCCTTAAAAATGGCTTTAAAATGGATTTGGAGCATGGAGACGATTATCTCGGGATTGCAATATAACCAAACAAAACTTTTAGTGGATTTCTACTTATTTTATTAAATATCATCTCCACCAAACAGGACAAGCTTGCATCTGTTATAGTTTTGGAGAAAAATGTGTTCATTTCATGTATGCGCGAAATGCCTTAAAAATGGCTTTAAAATGGATTTGGAGCATGGAGACGATTATCTCGGGATTGCAAGATAACCAAACAAAACTTTTAGTGGATTTCTACTTATTTTATTAAATATCATCTCCACCAAACAGGACAAGCTTGCATGTGTTATAGTTTTGGAGAAAAATGTGTTCATTTCATGTATGCGCAAAATGCCTTTGAAATGGCTTTAAAATGGATTTGGAGCATGGAGACGATTATCTCAGGATGGCAATATAAACAAACGAAACTTTTAGTAGATTTCTACTTATTTTATTAAATATTATCTCCACCAAACAGGACAAGCTTGCATGTGTTATAGTTTTGGAGAAAAATGTGTTCATTTCATGTATGCGCGAAATGCCTTAGAAATGGCTTTAAAATGGATTTGGAGCATGGAGACGATTATCTCGGGATTGCAAGATAACCAAACGAAACTTTTAGTAGATTTCTACTTATTTTATTAAATATTATCTCCACCAAACAGGACAAGCTTGCATCTTAGTTTTGGAGAAAAATGTGTTCATTTCATGTATGCGCGAAATGCCTTAAAAATGGCTTTAAAATGGATTTGGAGCATGGAGACGATTATCTCGGGATTGCAAGATAACCAAACAAAACTTTTAGTGGATTTCTACTTATTTTATTAAATATCATCTCCACCAAACAGGACAAGCTTGCATCTGTTATAGTTTTGGAGAAAAATGTGTTCATTTCATGTATGCGCGAAATGCCTTAAAAATGGCTTTAAAATGGATTTGGA
Source organism: Anomaloglossus baeobatrachus (assembly GCF_048569485.1). Classification (NCBI taxonomy): domain Eukaryota; kingdom Metazoa; phylum Chordata; class Amphibia; order Anura; family Aromobatidae; genus Anomaloglossus; species Anomaloglossus baeobatrachus. Next base: position 60,757 of record NW_027441960.1, read on the forward strand.
GCATGGAGACGATTATCTCGGGATTGCAATAAAACCAAACAAAACTTTTAGTGGATTTCTACTTATTTTATTAAATATCATCTCCACCAAACAGGACAAGCTTGCATCTGTTATAGTTTTGGAGAAAAATGTGTTCATTTCATGTATGCGCGAAATGCCTTAAAAATGGCTTTAAAATGGATTTGGAGCATGGAGACGATTATCTCGGGATTGCAAGATAACCAAACAAAACTTTTAGTGGATTTCTACTTATTTTATTAAATATCATCTCCACCAAACAGGACAAGCTTGCATCTGTTATAGTTTTGGAGAAAAATGTGTTCATTTCATGTATGCGCGAAATGCCTTAAAAATGGCTTTAAAATGGATTTGGAGCATGGAGACGATTATCTCGGGATTGCAAGATAACCAAACAAAACTTTTTGTGGATTTCTACTTATTTTATTAAATATCATCTCCACCAAACAGGACAAGCTTGCATCTGTTATAGTTTTGGAGAAAAATGTGTTCATTTCATGTATGCGCGAAATGCCTTAAAAATGGCTTTAAAATGGATTTGGAGCATGGAGACGATTATCTCGGGATTGCAATATAACCAAACAAAACTTTTAGTGGATTTCTACTTATTTTATTAAATATCATCTCCACCAAACAGGACAAGCTTGCATCTGTTATAGTTTTGGAGAAAAATGTGTTCATTTCATGTATGCGCGAAATGCCTTAAAAATGGCTTTAAAATGGATTTGGAGCATGGAGACGATTATCTCGGGATTGCAAGATAACCAAACAAAAATTTTAGTGGATTTCTACTTATTTTATTAAATATCATCTCCACCAAACAGGACAAGCTTGCATCTGTTATAGTTTTGGAGAAAAATGTGTTCATTTCATGTATGCGCGAAATGCCTTAAAAATGGCTTTAAAATGGATTTGGAGCATGGAGACGATTATCTCGGGATTGCAAGATAACCAAACAAAACTTTTAGTGGATTTCTACTTATTTTATTAAATATCATCTCCACCAAACAGGACAAGCTTGCATGTGTTATAGTTTTGGAGAAAAATGTGTTCATTTCATGTATGCGCAAAATGCCTTTGAAATGGCTTTAAAATGGATTTGGAGCATGGAGACGATTATCTCGGGATTGCAAGATAACCAAACAAAACTTTTAGTGGATTTCTACTTATTTTATTAAATATCATCTCCACCAAACAGGACAAGCTTGCATCTGTTATAGTTTTGGAGAAAAATGTGTTCATTTCATGTATGCGCGAAATGCCTTAAAAATGGCTTTAAAATGGATTTGGAGCATGGAGACGATTATCTCGGGATTGCAAGATAACCAAACAAAACTTTTAGTGGATTTCTACTTATTTTATTAAATATCATCTCCACCAAACAGGACAAGCTTGCATCTGTTATAGTTTTGGAGAAAAATGTGTTCATTTCATGTATGCGCGAAATGCCTTAAAAATGGCTTTAAAATGGATTTGGAGCATGGAGACGATTATCTCGGGATTGCAAGATAACCAAACAAAACTTTTAGTGGATTTCTACTTATTTTATTAAATATCATCTCCACCAAACAGGACAAGCTTGCATCTGTTATAGTTTTGGAGAAAAATGTGTTCATTTCATGTATGCGCGAAATGCCTTAAAAATGGCTTTAAAATGGATTTGGAGCATGGAGACGATTATCTCGGGATTGCAAGATAACCAAACAAAAATTTTAGTGGATTTCTACTTATTTTATTAAATATCATCTCCACCAAACAGGACAAGCTTGCATCTGTTATAGTTTTGGAGAAAAATGTGTTCATTTCATGTATGCGCGAAATGCCTTAAAAATGGCTTTAAAATGGATTTGGAGCATGGAGACGATTATCTCGGGATTGCAAGATAACCTAACAAAACTTTTAGTGGATTTCTACTTATTTTATTAAATATCATCTTTACCAAACAAGACAAGCTTGCATCTGTTATAGTTTTGGAGAAAAATGTGTTCATTTCATGTATGCGCGAAATGCCTTAAAAATGGCTTTAAAATGGATTTGGAGCATGGAGACGATTATCTCGGGATTGCAAGATAACCAAACAAAACTTTTAGTGGATTTCTACTTATTTTATTAAATATCATCTCCACCAAACAGGACAAGCTTGCATCTGTTATAGTTTTGAAGAAAAATGTGTTCATTTCATGTATGCGCGAAATGCCTTAAAAATGGCTTTAAAATGGATTTGGAGCATGGAGACGATTATCTCGGGATTGCAAGATAACCAAACAAAACTTTTAGTGGATTTCTACTTATTTTATTAAATATCATCTCCACCAAACAGGACAAGCTTGCATCTGTTATAGTTTTGGAGAAAAATGTGTTCATTTCATGTATGCGCGAAATGCCTTAAAAATGGCTTTAAAATGGATTTGGAGCATGGAGACGATTATCTCGGGATTGCAAGATAACCAAACAAAACTTTTAGTGGATTTCTACTTATTTTATTAAATATCATCTCCACCTAACAGGACAAGCTTGCATCTGTTATAGTTTTGGAGAAAAATGTGTTCATTTCATGTATGCGCGAAATGCCTTAAAAATGGCTTTAAAATGGATTTGGAGCATGGAGACGATTATCTCGGGATTGCAAGATAACCAAACAAAACTTTTAGTGGATTTCTACTTATTTTATTAAATATCATCTCCACCAAACAGGACAAGCTTGCATCTGTTATAGTTTTGGAGAAAAATGTGTTCATTTCATGTATGCGCGAAATGCCTTAAAAATGGCTTTAAAATGGATTTGGAGCATGGAGACGATTATCTCGGGATTGCAAGATAACCAAACAAAACTTTTAGTGGATTTCTACTTATTTTATTAAATATCATCTCCACCAAACAGGACAAGCTTGCATCTGTTATAGTTTTGGAGAAAAATGTGTTCATTTCATGTATGCGCGAAATGCCTTAAAAATGGCTTTAAAATGGATTTGGAGCATGGAGACGATTATCTCGGGATTGCAAGATAACCAAACAAAACTTTTAGTGGATTTCTACTTATTTTATTAAATATCATCTCCACCAAACAGGACAAGCTTGCATCTGTTATAGTTTTGGAGAAAAATGTGTTCATTTCATGTATGCGCGAAATGCCTTTGAAATGGCTTTAAAATGGATTTGGAGCATGGAGACGATTATCTCGGGATTGCAAGATAACCAAACAAAACTTTTAGTGGATTTCTACTTATTTTTATTAAATATCATCTCCACCAAACAGGACAAGCTTGCATCTGTTATAGTTTTGGAGAAAAATGTGTTCATTTCATGTATGCGCGAAATGCCTTAAAAATGGCTTTAAAATGGATTTGGAGCATGGAGACGATTATCTCGGGATTGCAAGATAACCAAACAAAACTTTTAGTGGATTTCTACTTATTTTATTAAATATCATCTCCACCAAACAGGACAAGCTTGCATCTGTTATAGTTTTGGAGAAAAATGTGTTCATTTCATGTATGCGCGAAATGCCTTAAAAATGGCTTTAAAATGGATTTGGAGCATGGAGACGATTATCTCGGGATTGCAAGATAACCAAACAAAACTTTTAGTGGATTTCTACTTATTTTATTAAATATCATCTCCACCAAACAGGACAAGCTTGCATGTGTTATAGTTTTGGAGAAAAATGTGTTCATTTCATGTATGCGCGAAATGCCTTTGAAATGGCTTTAAAATGGATTTGGAGCATGGAGACGATTATCTCGGGATTGCAAGATAACCAAACAAAACTTTTAGTGGATTTCTACTTATTTTATTAAATATCATCTCCACCAAACAGGACAAGCTTGCATCTGTTATAGTTTTGGAGAAAAATGTGTTCATTTCATGTATGCGCGAAATGCCTTAAAAATGGCTTTAAAATGGATTTGGAGCATGGAGACTAGTGATGAGCGAGTACTAAAAAGCTCGGGTGCTCGAAGCTCGGGCCGAGCCTCCCAAGATACTCGTGTACTCGGCCCGAGCAACGAGCCCAATGTTATCCTATGGGAGACCCGAGTATTTTTGTGAAATGACCTCCCGGCAGCATGGAGAAACCCTAAAAATGTCACAAAAGTCTCAGAAGAGTGCTCAAATGACATGGCAACAGCATGGGGAAGACCCCTTGAAGCATTTATCACTCAAAAGTCACAGCTGTGAACAATTTTGTCCGCGTTTTACGCCATTTTTACGGACTCACCAGAAAACCTTCCAAAATGACCCCAAAATGATTTTTCATGGCGGAAATGTTAAGGGCACATACCCAATAGTGAGATAGAGCTGGTGTATGTTACTTTTTGAGATCAATACATGAAAGATTTTACGTGAAAACATTGTGTGGCACTCCGATGTCCCTGAGAAGAGACGTACATGAAGGCCTCTTGAGTCTAATGTGCCCATTTTGAGGAAGTGAGTCTTTGTAGTATTTTCCTTTGCCAGGGCAGTCCTAAATTGTGAGGTTCACCAATGCCCCTGCATACAGACGTGCATGAGGGCCTCAAAACATTAAGTGTCCATTGTCAGGAAGTGGGTGTATTATAGTATAGCCCTTAGGCAGGGCAGCCAAAAATTGGGAGGCTCCACATTGTCCCTGGGTAGAGACGTGCATGATGGCCTTTAAACCTGAAGTGCCCATTGTAAGGAAGTGGGTCTATTTCAGTATAGCCCTTTGCCAGGGCAGCCAAAAATTGGGAGGCTCCACATTGTCCCTGGGTAGAGACGTGCATGAGGGCCTCAAAACATTAAGTGTCCATTGTCAGGAAGTGGGTGTATTATAGTATAGCCCTTAGGCAGGGCAGCCAAAAATTGGGAGGCTCCACATTGTCCCTGGGTAGAGACGTGCATGATGGCCTTTAAACCTGAAGTGCCCATTGTAAGGAAGTGGGTCTATTTCAGTATAGCCCTTTGCCAGGGCAGCCAAAAATTGGGAGGCTCCACATTGTCCCTGGGTAGAGACGTGCATGATGGCCTTTAAACCTGAAGTGCCCATTGTAAGGAAGTGGGTCTATTTCAGTATAGCCCTTTGCCAGGGCAGCCAAAAATTGGGAGGCTCCACATTGTCCCTGGGTAGAGACGTGCATGAGGGCCTCAAAACATTAAGTGTCCATTTTAAGGAAGTGGGTGTATTTCAGTATAGCCCTTAGGCAGGGCAGCCAAAAATTGGGAGGCTACACGTTGTCCCTGGGTAGAGACGTGCATGAGGGCCTCAAAACATTAAGTGTCCATTGTCAGGAAGTGGGTGTATTATAGTATAGCCCTTAGGCAGGGCAGCCAAAAATTGGGAGGCTCCACATTGTCCCTGGGTAGAGACGTGCATGATGGCCTTTAAACCTGAAGTGCCCATTGTAAGGAAGTGGGTCTATTTCAGTATAGCCCTTTGCCAGGGCAGCCAAAAATTGGGAGGCTCCACATTGTCCCTGGGTAGAGACGTGCATGAGGGCCTCAAAACATTAAGTGTCCATTGTCAGGAAGTGGGTGTATTATAGTATAGCCCTTAGGCAGGGCAGCCAAAAATTGGGAGGCTCCACATTGTCCCTGAGTAGAGACGTGCATGATGGCCTTTAAACCTGAAGTGCCCATTGTAAGGAAGTGGGTCTATTTCAGTATAGCCCTTTGCCAGGGCAGCCAAAAATTGGGAGGCTCCACATTGTCCCTGGGTAGAGACGTGCATGATGGCCTTTAAACCTGAAGTGCCCATTGTAAGGAAGTGGGTCTATTTCAGTATAGCCCTTTGCCAGGGCAGCCAAAAATTGGGAGGCTCCACATTGTCCCTGGGTAGAGACGTGCATGAGGGCCTCAAAACATTAAGTGTCCATTTTAAGGAAGTGGGTGTATTTCAGTATAGCCCTTAGGCAGGGCAGCCAAAAATTGGGAGGCTACACGTTGTCCCTGGGTAGAGACGTGCATGAGGGCCTCAAAACATTAAGTGTCCATTGTCAGGAAGTGGGTGTATTATAGTATAGCCCTTAGGCAGGGCAGCCAAAAATTGGGAGGCTCCACATTGTCCCTGGGTAGAGACGTGCATGATGGCCTTTAAACCTGAAGTGCCCATTGTAAGGAAGTGGGTCTATTTCAGTATAGCCCTTTGCCAGGGCAGCCAAAAATTGGGAGGCTCCACATTGTCCCTGGGTAGAGACGTGCATGAGGGCCTCAAAACATTAAGTGTCCATTGTCAGGAAGTGGGTGTATTATAGTATAGCCCTTAGGCAGGGCAGCCAAAAATTGGGAGGCTCCACATTGTCCCTGGGTAGAGACGTGCATGATGGCCTTTAAACCTGAAGTGCCCATTGTAAGGAAGTGGGTCTATTTCAGTATAGCCCTTTGCCAGGGCAGCCAAAAATTGGGAGGCTCCACATTGTCCCTGGGTAGAGACGTGCATGATGGCCTTTAAACCTGAAGTGCCCATTGTAAGGAAGTGGGTCTATTTCAGTATAGCCCTTTGCCAGGGCAGCCAAAAATTGGGAGGCTCCACATTGTCCCTGGGTAGAGACGTGCATGAGGGCCTCAAAACATTAAGTGTCCATTTTAAGGAAGTGGGTGTATTTCAGTATAGCCCTTAGGCAGGGCAGCCAAAAATTGGGAGGCTACACGTTGTCCCTGGGTAGAGACGTGCATGAGGGCCTCAAAACATTAAGTGTCCATTGTCAGGAAGTGGGTGTATTATAGTATAGCCCTTAGGCAGGGCAGCCAAAAATTGGGAGGCTCCACATTGTCCCTGGGTAGAGACGTGCATGATGGCCTTTAAACCTGAAGTGCCCATTGTAAGGAAGTGGGTCTATTTCAGTATAGCCCTTTGCCAGGGCAGCCAAAAATTGGGAGGCTCCACATTGTCCCTGGGTAGAGACGTGCATGAGGGCCTCAAAACATTAAGTGTCCATTGTCAGGAAGTGGGTGTATTATAGTATAGCCCTTAGGCAGGGCAGCCAAAAATTGGGAGGCTCCACATTGTCCCTGGGTAGAGACGTGCATGATGGCCTTTAAACCTGAAGTGCCCATTGTAAGGAAGTGGGTCTATTTCAGTATAGCCCTTTGCCAGGGCAGCCAAAAATTGGGAGGCTCCACATTGTCCCTGGGTAGAGACGTGCATGAGGGCCTCAAAACATTAAGTGTCCATTTTAAGGAAGTGGGTGTATTATAGTATAGCCCTTAGGCAGGGCAGCCAAAAATTGGGAGGCTACACGTTGTCCCTGGGTAGAGACGTGCATGAGGGCCTCAAAACATTGTTCCCATTGCAAAGGAGCGGGTCTCCTGTCGTTGTAATGTCCATTCTGCAAAGAATGGGCGAAAAAATTTACCACTGGGGGTATACCTGAAACAAAGACCTAACTATTGTAACGGTCATCATGATGGCGCATGAGGAGAAGGAGGAGCAGTCCAGCGATTATCCAAAGTCGAGAAGTGTACCCATGGGTGAGTGGAGGTACATGGCAAACTTTAAATTCCGCTCTCATTTGCTGGTGGTGTGGTGAAGTCTGGCCCAATCCAACCCTTGTTCATCTTTATCAGAGTCAGCCTGTCAGCATTTTCAGTTGACAGGCGGGTGCGTTTATCTGTAATGATTCCACCTGCGGCACTAAAAACACGCTCTGACAAAACGCTAGCAGCAGGGCAGGCCAGGACTTCCAAGGCGTAGAGAGCCAATTCATGCCACGTGTCCAGCTTGGATACCCAATAATTGTAAGGCACAGAGGAATGTCGGAGTACAGTTGTTCGATCTGCAAGGTACTCCTTCAGCATCTGGGCAAACTTAGGATTTCTTGTGGCACTACCCCGCACCTCAGGGGCTGTGGTACGTGAGGGGCTGAGAAAACTGTCCCACATCTTAAAGACTGTTCCCCTACCTCTGGCGGATTGGACTTGTGCCTCTCTCGGCTGTACGCCTCGGTTGTCCACTGATTCCTGACCTATGCCGCTAGCGTTTTGTGAGGGGAATGCTTTGCCTACTTCCGTGAGTATGGCCTTCCGAAACTGCTGCATTTTGGTTGACCTCTCCTCCACGGGAATAAGAGACAAAAAGTTCTCCTTGTAGCGTGGGTCTAACAGTGTTACCAACCAGTAATGATTGTCGGCCAAGATGTTCTTAACGCGAGGGTCACGAGACAGGCAGCTTACCATAAAGTCAGCCATGTGCGCCAGACTCTTAACAGCCAGGACTTCAGTAGCCTGACCAACAAGATGACTGAACATGCTGTCCTCCTCCTCCTCCTCCTCCTCCTCCTCCTCATCTACCCTGTCCTCTGGCCAGCCACGCTGAATCGAGGATATGACTGGTGTGCATGTCATATCCTCAATTTGGCCGGAGAGTTGCTCCATGTCTTCATCCTCCTCCTCGTCATAGTCCTCCACTGCACGTTGTGATGAGACGAGGCTGGGCTGTGTGTTATCACCCACACCCACTACTGTTTCTTGCTGCAACTCATCGCGCTCCGCCTGCAATGCATCATGTTTGTTTTTCAGCAGGGACCGTTTTAGAAGGCAGAGTAGCGGTATGGTGACGCTAATAATGGCGTCATCACCACTCACCATCTTGGTGGAGTCCTCAAAGTTTTGGAGGATGGTACATAGGTCTGACATCCATCTCCACTCCTCAGGTGTTATGTGTGGAGTTTGACCCATTTCCCGACGGCTTAGGTGATGCAGGTACTCAACAACTGCCCTCTTCTGCTCACATATCCTGACCAACATGTGCAGAGTTGAATTCCAACGCGTGGGGACATCACACACCAGTCTGTGAGCCGGAAGATGCAAACGGCGCTGAAAGCCGGCAAGGCCGGCTGAAGCAGTAGGTGACTTTCGAAAATGTGCAGACAGGCGGCGAACTTTTACCAGCAGATCAGACAGCTCTGGGTATGACTTTATAAACCGCTGAACCACGAGGTTGAGCACATGGGCCACGCATGGAACATGTGTCAGCTGGCCTCGCCTCAAAGCCGCCACCAGGTTCCGGCCATTGTCACAAACGACCTTTCCTGGCTTTAGGTTCAGAGGTGTGAGCCAGTGATCTGCCTGCTGTTTCAGAGCTGTCCACAGCTCTTCTGCATTGTGGGGTTTGTCACCTATGCAGATTAGCTTCAGCACAGCCTGTTGCCGCTTCGCCGAGGCAGTGCTGCAGTGCTTCCAGCTTGTGACTGGTGTGGAGGGCACAGTGGATGAGGATGCGCAGGAGGAGGAGGAGGCTGAAGAGCATGACATTCCGGAGCTGTAGAGTGTGGGTGAAACACTGACTGAGGTAGGGCCTGCAAACCTTGGTGTGGGAAGGACGTGTTGCGTCCCTCGCTCAGACTGGGTCCCAGCTTCCACAATATTAACCCAGTGTGCCGTCAACGAGATGTAGCGGCCTTGCCCACAAGCACTTGTCCACGTGTCTGTGGTTAGGTGGACCTTGGGTGAAACAGCGTTGTTCAGGGCACGTGTGATGTTTTGTGACACGTGGTTATGCAACGCGGGGACGGCACACCGGGAGAAATAGTGGCGGCTGGGGACCGAGTAACGTGGGACAGCTGCCGCCATCAGGTCACGGAATGCTTCTGTCTCCACCAGCCTAAAAGGCAACATTTCCAGCGCAAGCAGTCGCGAAATGTTAGCATTTAGAACTGTGGCATGTGGGGTGTTGGCAGTGTATTTGCGCCTGCGTTCAAAGGTTTGCTGAATGGATAACTGAACGCTGCGCTGGGACAAGGACGTGCTTGATGATGGTGTTCTTTCTGCGTAGGCAACTGTAGGTGCAGGAGTGGAGGAGGCTTGTTCGCAGGCAGCATGGACAGAGGATTGGCTCGCATGCACAACCAGCGAAGACGTAGCAGTGACATCAGCAAGCACTGCTCCTCGACTCTGTTGTACTTCCCACAAAGTCGGGTGCTTGGCTGACATGTGCCTGATCATGCTGGTGGTGGTCAGGCTGCTAGTTTTGGTACCCCTGCTGATGCTGGCACGGCAGGTGTTGCAAATGGCCTTTTTTGAATCATCTGGATCCAACTTAAAAAACTGCCAGACTCGTGAAGACCTAACATTTGGACAGGCACCTTGTGTCGTCGTGTTGTTCCGGGGAACGGTTGCCTGACTTCTGCCTGGGGCCACCACCCTGCTTCTTACTGCCTGTTGTGATGCTACGCCTCCCTCCCCCTGTGCACTGCTGTCCTCGCTCTGCATATCCTCCTGCCAGGTTGGGTCAGTTACTGGATCATCCACCACGTCGTCTTCCTCTTCCGCACCCTGCTCCTCCTCCTGACTTGCTGACAATTGTGTCTCATCATCGTCCACCACTTGTTGAGACACGTTGCCAACTTCGTGAGAACGTGGCTGCTCAAATATTTGGCCATCTGTACAGACGATCTCCTCATGACCCACTTCAATATGAGCTGGCGAGAGGCCAGAATGTGTGAATGGAAACGTGAACAGCTCTTCCGAGTGTCCAAGTGTGGGATCATTAATGTCCGAGGAGGACGTGTACTCAGCCTGGTGGTAGGAAGGAGGATCAGGTTCAGAAATGTGCGGTGCAGTATCACGGCTACTGACACTTGACCGTGTGGAAGACAGAGTGTTTGTGGTGGTGCCAATCTGACTGGAAGCATTATCCGCTATCCAACTAACAACCTGTTGACACTGGTCTTGGTTCAAGAGCGGTGTACTGCTGCGGTCCCCAAGAATTTGGGACAGGACGTGCGAGCGACTAGATGTGGCCCTTTGTTGTGGCGAAATTAGAGCTTGCCCACGACCTCGGCCTCTGCATGCACCACCATCACGTCCACTTCCTTGTTCCTTGCCAATGCCCTTGCGCATTTTGCAATGCTGTGCACTGCTGACGTGTATATTCACTACTTGTGCATTATATCAAAGTTTCTGGAAATTGCACACAAGTGCACCTGTACGCTGCCACCGACAGGCACACACGTGCGGTTTTAAAAACCAAGCACGGACGCAATAATAACCTAACACAGGTTTTAGGAGCAAAAATTAAGAACTCTGACACTATCAGCCACTGCTGACTGACGTGTATTATACACTACACTTGTGCGTTATATAATAGTTTGGTAAACGCACACCAGTGCACCTGTACGCTGCCACCAACAGGCACACACGTGCGGTTTTAAAAACCAAGCACGGACGCAATAATAACCTAACACAGGTTTTAGGAGCAAAAATTAAGAACTCTGACACTATCAGCCACTGCTGACTGACGTGTATTATACACTACACTTGTGCGTTATATAATAGTTTGGTAAACGCACACCAGTGCACCTGTACGCTGCCACCAACAGGCACACACGTGCGGTTTTAAAAACCAAGCACGGACGCAATAATAACCTAACACAGGTTTTAGGAGCAAAAATTAAGAACTCTGACACTATCAGCCACTGCTGACTGACGTGTATTATACACTACACTTGTGCGTTATATAATAGTTTGGTAAACGCACACCAGTGCACCTGTACGCTGCCACCAACAGGCACACACGTGCGGTTTTAAAAACCAAGCACGGACGCAATAATAACCTAACACAGGTTTTAGGAGCAAAAATTAAGAACTCTGACACTATCAGCCACTGCTGACTGACGTGTATTATACACTACACTTGTGCGTTATATAATAGTTTGGTAAACGCACACCAGTGCACCTGTACGCTGCCACCAACAGGCACACACGTGCGGTTTTAAAAACCAAGCACGGACGCAATAATAACCTAACACAGGTTTTAGGAGCAAAAATTAAGAACTCTGACACTATCAGCCACTGCTGACTGACGTGTATTATACACTACACTTGTGCGTTATATAATAGTTTGGTAAACGCACACCAGTGCACCTGTACGCTGCCACCAACAGGCACACACGTGCGGTTTTAAAAACCAAGCACGGACGCAATAATAACCTAACACAGGTTTTAGGAGCAAAAATTAAGAACTCTGACACTATCAGCCACTGCTGACTGACGTGTATTATACACTACACTTGTGCGTTATATAATAGTTTGGTAAACGCACACCAGTGCACCTGTACGCTGCCACCAACAGGCACACACGTGCGGTTTTAAAAACCAAGCACGGACGCAATAATAACCTAACACAGGTTTTAGGAGCAAAAATTAAGAACTCTGACACTATCAGCCACTGCTGACTGACGTGTATTATACACTACACTTGTGCGTTATATAATAGTTTGGTAAACGCACACCAGTGCACCTGTACGCTGCCACCAACAGGCACACACGTGCGGTTTTAAAAACCAAGCACGGACGCAATAATAACCTAACACAGGTTTTAGGAGCAAAAATTAAGAACTCTGACACTATCAGCCACTGCTGACTGACGTGTATTATACACTACACTTGTGCGTTATATAATAGTTTGGTAAACGCACACCAGTGCACCTGTACGCTGCCACCAACAGGCACACACGTGCGGTTTTAAAAACCAAGCACGGACGCAATAATAACCTAACACAGGTTTTAGGAGCAAAAATTAAGAACTCTGACACTATCAGCCACTGCTGACTGACGTGTATTATACACTACACTTGTGCGTTATATAATAGTTTGGTAAACGCACACCAGTGCACCTGTACGCTGCCACCAACAGGCACACACGTGCGGTTTTAAAAACCAAGCACGGACGCAATAATAACCTAACACAGGTTTTAGGAGCAAAAATTAAGAACTCTGACACTATCAGCCACTGCTGACTGACGTGTATTATACACTACACTTGTGCGTTATATAATAGTTTGGTAAACGCACACCAGTGCACCTGTACGCTGCCACCAACAGGCACACACGTGCGGTTTTAAAAACCAAGCACGGACGCAATAATAACCTAACACAGGTTTTAGGAGCAAAAATTAAGAACTCTGACACTATCAGCCACTGCTGACTGACGTGTATTATACACTACACTTGTGCGTTATATAATAGTTTGGTAAACGCACACCAGTGCACCTGTACGCTGCCACCAACAGGCACACACGTGCGGTTTTAAAAACCAAGCACGGACGCAATAATAACCTACTAACAGGTTTTTTTGGGGAGCGACAATTACAGTACAGACAAGTCAGACACTATCTGGACTGTTTTACACTGTGTACACCAGCCCCAGATATGAAGGCTGGTATACGGTCACCACTACCCTGCCTGCCTGCCTGCCTGTATACTGCTACAATAGTCCTGACAAGGACTCTTTTGGTCACTAGCCTGTATTCAGACCTGGCTATACCCTGCCTGTATATAGCAACAATAGTCCTGAGAAGGACTCTGCTACTGTACTCCGACCTGGCTATACCCTGCCTGCCTGTATACAACTAGAATAGTCCTGAGAAGGACTTTTGGTCACACTGTTTGCTGCCCTGCAACTGAAAAAGCTATAAAGGGCCGCAAAGCTTTCCCTGAATCAGCGACACTCTCCCTACACTCACTGTCAGAATAGCTGTGAGCAGAGCACAGCGCGCCGGCCGATATAAAGGCTCGGTGACGCTGTGCAGGCCGGCCAATCACTGCAATTCCACAACTAACAGGGCTGTGGCATTGCAGTGGTCTGCCAGCCAATCCCTGCATGAGGGCTGGCTCTCAAAAGAGCGCCAACATGCAGAAATGAAGACCACGAGTAAAGCACGAGTATCGCGAGATTACTCGGTCCCCGCCGAGCAGCCCGAGTACAGTGATACTCGTGCGAGTACCGAGTAGTGACAAGCATGCTCGCTCATCACTAATGGAGACGATTATCTCGGGATTGCAAGATAACCAAACAAAACTTTTAGTGGATTTCTACTTATTTTATTAAATATCATCTCCACCAAACAAGACAAGCTTGCATCTGTTATAGTTTTGGAGAAAAATGTGTTCATTTCATGTATGCGCGAAATGCCTTAAAAATGGCTTTAAAATGGATTTGGAGCATGGAGACGATTATCTCGGGATTGCAATATAACCAAACAAAACTTTTAGTGGATTTCTACTTATTTTATTAAATATCATCTCCACCAAACAGGACAAGCTTGCATGTGTTATAGTTTTGGAAAAAAATGTGTTCATTTCATGTATGCGCAAAATGCCTTTGAAATGGCTTTAAAATGGATTTGGAGCATGGAGACGATTATCTCAGGATGGCAATATAAACAAACGAAACTTTTAGTAGATTTCTACTTATTTTATTAAATATCATCTCCACCAAACAGGACAAGCTTGCATCTGTTATAGTTTTGGAGAAAAATGTGTTCATTTCATGTATGCGCGAAATGCCTTAAAAATGGCTTTAAAATGGATTTGGAGCATGGAGACGATTATCTCGGGATTGCAAGATAACCAAACAAAACTTTTAGTGGATTTCTACTTATTTTATTAAATATCATCTCCACCAAACAGGACAAGCTTGCATCTGTTATAGTTTTGGAGAAAAATGTGTTCATTTCATGTATGCGCGAAATGCCTTAAAAATGGCTTTAAAATGGATTTGGAGCATGGAGACGATTATCTCGGGATTGCAAGATAACCAAACAAAACTTTTAGTGGATTTCTACTTATTTTATTAAATATCATCTCCACCAAACAGGACAAGCTTGCATGTGTTATAGTTTTGGAGAAAAATGTGTTCATTTCATGTATGCGCAAAATGCCTTTGAAATGGCTTTAAAATGGATTTGGAGCATGGAGACGATTATCTCAGGATGGCAATATAAACAAACGAAACTTTTAGTAGATTTCTACTTATTTTATTAAATATTATCTCCACCAAACAGGACAAGCTTGCATGTGTTATAGTTTTGGAGAAAAATGTGTTCATTTCATGTATGCGCGAAATGCCTTAGAAATGGCTTTAAAATGGATTTGGAGCATGGAGACGATTATCTCGGGATTGCAAGATAACCAAACGAAACTTTTAGTAGATTTCTACTTATTTTATTAAATATTATCTCCACCAAACAGGACAAGCTTGCATCTTAGTTTTGGAGAAAAATGTGTTCATTTCATGTATGCGCGAAATGCCTTAAAAATGGCTTTAAAATGGATTTGGAGCATGGAGACGATTATCTCGGGATTGCAAGATAACCAAACAAAACTTTTAGTGGATTTCTACTTATTTTATTAAATATCATCTCCACCAAACAGGACAAGCTTGCATCTGTTATAGTTTTGGAGAAAAATGTGTTCATTTCATGTATGCGCGAAATGCCTTAAAAATGGCTTTAAAATGGATTTGGAGCATGGAGACGATTATCTCGGGATTGCAATAAAACCAAACAAAACTTTTAGTGGATTTCTACTTATTTTATTAAATATCATCTCCACCAAACAGGACAAGCTTGCATCTGTTATAGTTTTGGAGAAAAATGTGTTCATTTCATGTATGCGCGAAATGCCTTAAAAATGGCTTTAAAATGGATTTGGAGCATGGAGACGATTATCTCGGGATTGCAAGATAACCAAACAAAACTTTTAGTGGATTTCTACTTATTTTATTAAATATCATCTCCACCAAACAGGACAAGCTTGCATCTGTTATAGTTTTGGAGAAAAATGTGTTCATTTCATGTATGCGCGAAATGCCTTAAAAATGGCTTTAAAATGGATTTGGAGCATGGAGACGATTATCTCGGGATTGCAAGATAACCAAACAAAACTTTTAGTGGATTTCTACTTATTTTATTAAATATCATCTCCACCAAACAGGACAAGCTTGCATCTGTTATAGTTTTGGAGAAAAATGTGTTCATTTCATGTATGCGCGAAATGCCTTAAAAATGGCTTTAAAATGGATTTGGAGCATGGAGACGATTATCTCGGGATTGCAATATAACCAAACAAAACTTTTAGTGGATTTCTACTTATTTTATTAAATATCATCTCCACCAAACAGGACAAGCTTGCATCTGTTATAGTTTTGGAGAAAAATGTGTTCATTTCATGTATGCGCGAAATGCCTTAAAAATGGCTTTAAAATGGATTTGGAGCATGGAGACGATTATCTCGGGATTGCAAGATAACCAAACAAAAATTTTAGTGGATTTCTACTTATTTTATTAAATATCATCTCCACCAAACAGGACAAGCTTGCATCTGTTATAGTTTTGGAGAAAAATGTGTTCATTTCATGTATGCGCGAAATGCCTTAAAAATGGCTTTAAAATGGATTTGGAGCATGGAGACGATTATCTCGGGATTGCAAGATAACCAAACAAAACTTTTAGTGGATTTCTACTTATTTTATTAAATATCATCTCCACCAAACAAGACAAGCTTGCATCTGTTATAGTTTTGGAGAAAAATGTGTTCATTTCATGTATGCGCGAAATGCCTTAAAAATGGCTTTAAAATGGATTTGGAGCATGGAGACGATTATCTCGGGATTGCAAGATAACCAAACAAAACTTTTAGTGGATTTCTACTTATTTTATTAAATATCATCTCCACCAAACAGGACAAGCTTGCATGTGTTATAGTTTTGGAGAAAAATGTGTTCATTTCATGTATGCGCAAAATGCCTTTGAAATGGCTTTAAAATGGATTTGGAGCATGGAGACGATTATCTCGGGATTGCAAGATAACCAAACAAAACTTTTAGTGGATTTCTACTTATTTTATTAAATATCATCTCCACCAAACAGGACAAGCTTGCATCTGTTATAGTTTTGGAGAAAAATGTGTTCATTTCATGTATGCGCGAAATGCCTTAAAAATGGCTTTAAAATGGATTTGGAGCATGGAGACGATTATCTCGGTATTGCAAGATAACCAAACAAAACTTTTAGTGGATTTCTACTTATTTTATTAAATATCATCTCCACCAAACAGGACAAGCTTGCATCTGTTATAGTTTTGGAGAAAAATGTGTTCATTTCATGTATGCGCGAAATGCCTTAAAAATGGCTTTAAAATGGATTTGGAGCATGGAGACGATTATCTCGGGATTGCAAGATAACCAAACAAAACTTTTAGTGGATTTCTACTTATTTTATTAAATATCATCTCCACCAAACAGGACAAGCTTGCATCTGTTATAGTTTTGGAGAAAAATGTGTTCATTTCATGTATGCGCGAAATGCCTTAAAAATGGCTTTAAAATGGATTTGGAGCATGGAGACGATTATCTCGGGATTGCAAGATAACCAAACAAAACTTTTAGTGGATTTCTACTTATTTTATTAAATATCATCTCCACCAAACAGGACAAGCTTGCATCTGTTATAGTTTTGGAGAAAAATGTGTTCATTTCATGTATGCGCGAAATGCCTTAAAAATGGCTTTAAAATGGATTTGGAGCATGGAGACGATTATCTCGGGATTGCAAGATAACCAAACAAAACTTTTAGTGGATTTCTACTTATTTTATTAAATATCATCTCCACCAAACAGGACAAGCTTGCATCTGTTATAGTTTTGGAGAAAAATGTGTTCATTTCATGTATGCGCGAAATGCCTTAAAAATGGCTTTAAAATGGATTTGGAGCATGGAGACGATTATCTCGGGATTGCAAGATAACCAAACAAAACTTTTAGTGGATTTCTACTTATTTTATTAAATATCATCTCCACCAAACAGGACAAGCTTGCATGTGTTATAGTTTTGGAGAAAAATGTGTTCATTTCATGTATGCGCAAAATGCCTTTGAAATGGCTTTAAAATGGATTTGGAGCATGGAGACGATTATCTCGGGATTGCAAGATAACCAAACAAAACTTTTAGTGGATTTCTACTTATTTTATTAAATATCATCTCCACCAAACAGGACAAGCTTGCATGTGTTATAGTTTTGGAGAAAATGTGTTCATTTCATGTATGCGCAAAATGCCTTTGAAATGGCTTTAAAATGGATTTGGAGCATGGAGACGATTATCTCAGGATGGCAATATAAAAAACGAAACTTTTAGTAGATTTCTACTTATTTTATTAAATATTATCTCCACCAAACAGGACAAGCTTGCATCTGTTATAGTTTTGGAGAAAAATGTGTTAATTTCATGTATGCGCGAAATGCCTTAAAAATGGCTTTAAAATGGATTTGGAGCATGGAGACGATTATCTCGGGATTGCTAGATAACCAAACAAAACTTTTAGTGGATTTCTACTTATTTTATTAAATATCATCTCCACCAAACAGGACAAGCTTGCATGTGTTATAGTTTTGGAGAAAAATGTGTTCATTTCATGTATGCGCGAAATGCCTTAAAAATGGCTTTAAAATGGATTTGGAGCATGGAGACGATTATCTCGGGATTGCAAGATAACCAAACAAAACTTTTAGTGGATTTCTACTTATTTTATTAAATATCATCTCCACCAAACAGGACAAGCTTGCATCTGTTATAGTTTTGGAGAAAAATGTGTTCATTTCATGTATGCGCGAAATGCCTTAAAATGGCTTTAAAATGGATTTGGAGCATGGAGACGATTATCTCGGGATTGCAAGATAACCAAACAAAACTTTTAGTGGATTTCTACTTATTTTATTAAATATCATCTCCACCAAACAGGACAAGCTTGCATCTGTTATAGTTTTGGAGAAAAATGTGTTCATTTCATGTATGCGCGAAATGCCTTAAAAATGGCTTTAAAATGGATTTGGAGCATGGAGACGATTATCTCGGGATTGCAAGATAACCAAACAAAACTTTTAGTGGATTTCTACTTATTTTATTAAATGTCATCTCCACCAAACAGGACAAGCTTGCATGTGTTATAGTTTTGGAGAAAAATGTGTTCATTTCATGTATGCGCAAAATGCCTTTGAAATGGCTTTAAAATGGATTTGGAGCATGGAGACGATTATCTCAGGATGGCAATATAAACAAACGAAACTTTTAGTAGATTTCTACTTATTTTATTAAATATTATCTCCACCAAACAGGACAAGCTTGCATCTGTTATAGTTTTGGAGAAAAATGTGTTCATTTCATGTATGCGCGAAATGCCTTAAAAATGGCTTTAAAATGGATTTGGAGCATGGAGACGATTATCTCGGGATTGCAAGATAACCAAACAAAACTTTTAGTGGATTTCTACTTATTTTATTAAATATCATCTCCACCAAACAGGACAAGCTTGCATCTGTTATAGTTTTGGAGAAAAATGTGTTCATTTCATGTATGCGCGAAATGCCTTAAAAATGGCTTTAAAATGGATTTGGAGCATGGAGACGATTATCTCGGGATTGCAAGATAACCAAACAAAACTTTTAGTGGATTTCTACTTATTTTATTAAATATCATCTCCTCCAAACAGGACTAGCTTGCATGTGTTATAGTTTTGGAGAAAAATGTGTTCATTTCATGTATGCGCGAAATGCCTTAAAATGGCTTTAAAATGGATTTGGAGCATGGAGACGATTATCTCGGGATTGCAAGATAACCAAACAAAACTTTTAGTGGATTTCTACTTATTTTATTAAATATCATCTCCACCAAACAGGACAAGCTTGCATCTGTTATAGTTTTGGAGAAAAATGTGTTCATTTCATGTATGCGCGAAATGCCTTAAAAATGGCTTTAAAATGGATTTGGAGCATGGAGACGATTATCTCGGGATTGCAAGATAACCAAACAAAACTTTTAGTGGATTTCTACTTATTTTATTAAATATCATCTCCACCAAACAGGACAAGCTTGCATCTGTTATAGTTTTGGAGAAAAATGTGTTCATTTCATGTATGCGCGAAATGCCTTAAAAATGGCTTTAAAATGGATTTGGAGCATGGAGACGATTATCTCGGGATTGCAAGATAACCAAACAATGTATGCGCGAAATGACTTAAAAATGGCTTTAAAATGGATTTGGAGCATGGAGACGATTATCTCGGGATTGCAAGATAACCAAACAAAACTTTTAGTGGATTTCTACTTATTTTATTAAATATCATCTCCACCAAACAGGACAAGCTTGCATCTGTTATAGTTTTGGAGAAAAATGTGTTCATTTCATGTATGCGCGAAATGCCTTAAAAATGGCTTTAAAATGGATTTGGAGCATGGAGACGATTATCTCGGGATTGCAAGATAACCAAACAAAACTTTTAGTGGATTTCTACTTATTTTATTAAATATCATCTCCTCCAAACAGGACAAGCTTGCATGTGTTATAGTTTTGGAGAAAAATGTGTTCATTTCATGTATGCGCGAAATGCCTTAAAATGGCTTTAAAATGGATTTGGAGCATGGAGACGATTATCTCGGGATTGCAAGATAACCAAACAAAACTTTTAGTGGATTTCTACTTATTTTATTAAATATCATCTCCACCAAACAGGACAAGCTTGCATCTGTTATAGTTTTGGAGAAAAATGTGTTCATTTCATGTATGCGCGAAATGCCTTAAAAATGGCTTTAAAATGGATTTGGAGCATGGAGACGATTATCTCGGGATTGCAAGATAACCAAACAAAACTTTTAGTGGATTTCTACTTATTTTATTAAATATCATCTCCACCAAACAGGACAAGCTTGCATCTGTTATAGTTTTGGAGAAAAATGTGTTCATTTCATGTATGCGCAAAATGCCTTTGAAATGGCTTTAAAATGGATTTGGAGCATGGAGACGATTATCTCAGGATGGCAATATAAACAAACGAAACTTTTAGTAGATTTCTACTTATTTTATTAAATATTATCTCCACCAAACAGGACAAGCTTGCATCTGTTATAGTTTTGGAGAAAAATGTGTTCATTTCATGTATGCGCGAAATGCCTTAAAAATGGCTTTAAAATGGATTTGGAGCATGGAGACGATTATCTCGGGATTGCAAGATAACCAAACAAAACTTTTAGTGGATTTCTACTTATTTTATTAAATATCATCTCCACCAAACAGGACAAGCTTGCATCTGTTATAGTTTTGGAGAAAAATGTGTTC
Source organism: Anomaloglossus baeobatrachus (assembly GCF_048569485.1). Lineage (NCBI taxonomy): Eukaryota > Metazoa > Chordata > Amphibia > Anura > Aromobatidae > Anomaloglossus > Anomaloglossus baeobatrachus. The sequence goes on from NW_027441960.1 coordinate 81,617, forward strand.
ATTTCATGTATGCGCGAAATGCCTTAAAAATGGCTTTAAAATGGATTTGGAGCATGGAGACGATTATCTCGGGATTGCAAGATAACCAAACAAAACTTTTAGTGGATTTCTACTTATTTTATTAAATATCATCTCCTCCAAACAGGACAAGCTTGCATGTGTTATAGTTTTGGAGAAAAATGTGTTCATTTCATGTATGCGCGAAATGCCTTAAAATGGCTTTAAAATGGATTTGGAGCATGGAGACGATTATCTCGGGATTGCAAGATAACCAAACAAAACTTTTAGTGGATTTCTACTTATTTTATTAAATATCATCTCCACCAAACAGGACAAGCTTGCATCTGTTATAGTTTTGGAGAAAAATGTGTTCATTTCATGTATGCGCGAAATGCCTTAAAAATGGCTTTAAAATGGATTTGGAGCATGGAGACGATTATCTCGGGATTGCAAGATAACCAAACAAAACTTTTAGTGGATTTCTACTTATTTTATTAAATATCATCTCCACCAAACAGGACAAGCTTGCATCTGTTATAGTTTTGGAGAAAAATGTGTTCATTTCATGTATGCGCGAAATGCCTTAAAAATGGCTTTAAAATGGATTTGGAGCATGGAGACGATTATCTCGGGATTGCAAGATAACCAAACAAAACTTTTAGTGGATTTCTACTTATTTTATTAAATATCATCTCCACCAAACAGGACAAGCTTGCATGTGTTATAGTTTTGGAGAAAAATGTGTTCATTTCATGTATGCGCAAAATGCCTTTGAAATGGCTTTAAAATGGATTTGGAGCATGGAGACGATTATCTCGGGATTGCAAGATAACCAAACAAAACTTTTAGTGGATTTCTACTTATTTTATTAAATATCATCTCCACCAAACAGGACAAGCTTGCATCTGTTATAGTTTTGGAGAAAAATGTGTTCATTTCATGTATGCGCGAAATGCCTTAAAAATGGCTTTAAAATGGATTTGGAGCATGGTGACGATTATCTCGGGATTGCAAGATAACCAAACAAAACTTTTAGTGGATTTCTACTTATTTTATTAAATATCATCTCCACCAAACAGGACAAGCTTGCATCTGTTATAGTTTTGGAGAAAAATGTGTTCATTTCATGTATGCGCGAAATGCCTTAAAAATGGCTTTAAAATGGATTTGGAGCATGGAGACGATTATCTCGGGATTGCAAGATAACCAAACAAAACTTTTAGTGGATTTCTACTTATTTTATTAAATATCATCTCCACCAAACAGGACAAGCTTGCATCTGTTATAGTTTTGGAGAAAAATGTGTTCATTTCATGTATGCGCGAAATGCCTTAAAAATGGCTTTAAAATGGATTTGGAGCATGGAGACGATTATCTCGGGTTTTTCAAGATAACCAAACAAAACTTTTAGTGGATTTCTACTTATTTTATTAAATATCATCTCCACCAAACAGGACAAGCTTGCATCTGTTATAGTTTTGGAGAAAAATGTGTTCATTTCATGTATGCGCGAAATGCCTTAAAAATGGCTTTAAAATGGATTTGGAGCATGGAGACGATTATCTCGGGATTGCAAGATAACCAAACAAAACTTTTAGTGGATTTCTACTTATTTTATTAAATATCATCTCCACCAAACAGGACAAGCTTGCATGTGTTATAGTTTTGGAGAAAAATGTGTTCATTTCATGTATGCGCAAAATGCCTTTGAAATGGCTTTAAAATGGATTTGGAGCATGGAGACGATTATCTCAGGATGGCAATATAAACAAACGAAACTTTTAGTAGATTTCTACTTATTTTATTAAATATTATCTCCACCAAACAGGACAAGCTTGCATCTGTTATAGTTTTGGAGAAAAATGTGTTCATTTCATGTATGCGCGAAATGCCTTAAAAATGGCTTTAAAATGGATTTGGAGCATGGAGACGATTATCTCGGGATTGCAAGATAACCAAACAAAACTTTTAGTGGATTTCTACTTATTTTATTAAATATCATCTCCACCAAACAGGACAAGCTTGCATCTGTTATAGTTTTGGAGAAAAATGTGTTCATTTCATGTATGCGCGAAATGCCTTAAAAATGGCTTTAAAATGGATTTGGAGCATGGAGACGATTATCTCGGGATTGCAAGATAACCAAACAAAACTTTTAGTGGATTTCTACTTATTTTATTAAATATCATCTCCACCAAACTGGACAAGCTTGCATCTGTTATAGTTTTGGAGAAAAATGTGTTCATTTCATGTATGCGCGAAATGCCTTAAAAATGGCTTTAAAATGGATTTGGAGCATGGAGACGATTATCTCGGGATTGCAAGATAACCAAACAAAACTTTTAGTGGATTTCTACTTATTTTATTAAATATCATCTCCACCAAACAGGACAAGCTTGCATCTGTTATAGTTTTGGAGAAAAATGTGTTCATTTCATGTATGCGCGAAATGCCTTAAAAATGGCTTTAAAATGGATTTGGAGCATGGAGACGATTATCTCGGGATTGCAAGATAACCAAACAAAACTTTTAGTGGATTTCTACTTATTTTATTAAATATCATCTCCACCAAACAGGACAAGCTTGCATCTGTTATAGTTTTGGAGAAAAATGTGTTCATTTCATGTATGCGCGAAATGCCTTAAAAATGGCTTTAAAATGGATTTGGAGCATGGAGACGATTATCTCGGGATTGCAAGATAACCAAACAAAACTTTTAGTGGATTTCTACTTATTTTATTAAATATCATCTCCACCAAACAGGACAAGCTTGCATCTGTTATAGTTTTGGAGAAAAATGTGTTCATTTCATGTATGCGCGAAATGCCTTAAAAATGGCTTTAAAATGGATTTGGAGCATGGAGACGATTATCTCGGGATTGCAAGATAACCAAACAAAACTTTTAGTGGATTTCTACTTATTTTATTAAATATCATCTCCACCAAACAGGACAAGCTTGCATCTGTTAAAGTTTTGGAGAAAAATGTGTTCATTTCATGTATGCGCAAAATGCCTTTGAAATGGCTTTAAAATGGATTTGGAGCATGGAGACGATTATCTCAGGATGGCAATATAAACAAACGAAACTTTTAGTAGATTTCTACTTATTTTATTAAATATTATCTCCACCAAACAGGACAAGCTTGCATCTGTTATAGTTTTGGAGAAAAATGTGTTCATTTCATGTATGCGCGAAATGCCTTAAAAATGGCTTTAAAATGGATTTGGAGCATGGAGACGATTATCTCGGGATTGCAAGATAACCAAACAAAACTTTTAGTGGATTTCTACTTATTTTATTAAATATCATCTCCTCCAAACAGGACAAGCTTGCATGTGTTATAGTTTTGGAGAAAAATGTGTTCATTTCATGTATGCGCGAAATGCCTTAAAATGGCTTTAAAATGGATTTGGAGCATGGAGACGATTATCTCGGGATTGCAAGATAACCAAACAAAACTTTTAGTGGATTTCTACTTATTTTATTAAATATCATCTCCACCAAACAGGACAAGCTTGCATGTGTTATAGTTTTGGAGAAAAATGTGTTCATTTCATGTATGCGCAAAATGCCTTTGAAATGGCTTTAAAATGGATTTGGAGCATGGAGACGATTATCTCGGGATTGCAAGATAACCAAACAAAACTTTTAGTGGATTTCTACTTATTTTATTAAATATCATCTCCACCAAACAGGACAAGCTTGCATCTGTTATAGTTTTGGAGAAAAATGTGTTCATTTCATGTATGCGCGAAATGCCTTAAAAATGGCTTTAAAATGGATTTGGAGCATGGTGACGATTATCTCGGGATTGCAAGATAACCAAACAAAACTTTTAGTGGATTTCTACTTATTTTATTAAATATCATCTCCACCAAACAGGACAAGCTTGCATCTGTTATAGTTTTGGAGAAAAATGTGTTCATTTCATGTATGCGCGAAATGCCTTAAAAATGGCTTTAAAATGGATTTGGAGCATGGAGACGATTATCTCGGGATTGCAAGATAACCAAACAAAACTTTTAGTGGATTTCTACTTATTTTATTAAATATCATCTCCACCAAACAGGACAAGCTTGCATCTGTTATAGTTTTGGAGAAAAATGTGTTCATTTCATGTATGCGCGAAATGCCTTAAAAATGGCTTTAAAATGGATTTGGAGCATGGAGACGATTATCTCGGGTTTTTCAAGATAACCAAACAAAACTTTTAGTGGATTTCTACTTATTTTATTAAATATCATCTCCACCAAACAGGACAAGCTTGCATCTGTTATAGTTTTGGAGAAAAATGTGTTCATTTCATGTATGCGCGAAATGCCTTAAAAATGGCTTTAAAATGGATTTGGAGCATGGAGACGATTATCTCGGGATTGCAAGATAACCAAACAAAACTTTTAGTGGATTTCTACTTATTTTATTAAATATCATCTCCACCAAACAGGACAAGCTTGCATGTGTTATAGTTTTGGAGAAAAATGTGTTCATTTCATGTATGCGCAAAATGCCTTTGAAATGGCTTTAAAATGGATTTGGAGCATGGAGACGATTATCTCAGGATGGCAATATAAACAAACGAAACTTTTAGTAGATTTCTACTTATTTTATTAAATATTATCTCCACCAAACAGGACAAGCTTGCATCTGTTATAGTTTTGGAGAAAAATGTGTTCATTTCATGTATGCGCGAAATGCCTTAAAAATGGCTTTAAAATGGATTTGGAGCATGGAGACGATTATCTCGGGATTGCAAGATAACCAAACAAAACTTTTAGTGGATTTCTACTTATTTTATTAAATATCATCTCCACCAAACAGGACAAGCTTGCATCTGTTATAGTTTTGGAGAAAAATGTGTTCATTTCATGTATGCGCGAAATGCCTTAAAAATGGCTTTAAAATGGATTTGGAGCATGGAGACGATTATCTCGGGATTGCAAGATAACCAAACAAAACTTTTAGTGGATTTCTACTTATTTTATTAAATATCATCTCCACCAAACTGGACAAGCTTGCATCTGTTATAGTTTTGGAGAAAAATGTGTTCATTTCATGTATGCGCGAAATGCCTTAAAAATGGCTTTAAAATGGATTTGGAGCATGGAGACGATTATCTCGGGATTGCAAGATAACCAAACAAAACTTTTAGTGGATTTCTACTTATTTTATTAAATATCATCTCCACCAAACAGGACAAGCTTGCATCTGTTATAGTTTTGGAGAAAAATGTGTTCATTTCATGTATGCGCGAAATGCCTTAAAAATGGCTTTAAAATGGATTTGGAGCATGGAGACGATTATCTCGGGATTGCAAGATAACCAAACAAAACTTTTAGTGGATTTCTACTTATTTTATTAAATATCATCTCCACCAAACAGGACAAGCTTGCATCTGTTATAGTTTTGGAGAAAAATGTGTTCATTTCATGTATGCGCGAAATGCCTTAAAAATGGCTTTAAAATGGATTTGGAGCATGGAGACGATTATCTCGGGATTGCAAGATAACCAAACAAAACTTTTAGTGGATTTCTACTTATTTTATTAAATATCATCTCCACCAAACAGGACAAGCTTGCATCTGTTATAGTTTTGGAGAAAAATGTGTTCATTTCATGTATGCGCGAAATGCCTTAAAAATGGCTTTAAAATGGATTTGGAGCATGGAGACGATTATCTCGGGATTGCAAGATAACCAAACAAAACTTTTAGTGGATTTCTACTTATTTTATTAAATATCATCTCCACCAAACAGGACAAGCTTGCATCTGTTATAGTTTTGGAGAAAAATGTGTTCATTTCATGTATGCGCAAAATGCCTTTGAAATGGCTTTAAAATGGATTTGGAGCATGGAGACGATTATCTCAGGATGGCAATATAAACAAACGAAACTTTTAGTAGATTTCTACTTATTTTATTAAATATTATCTCCACCAAACAGGACAAGCTTGCATCTGTTATAGTTTTGGAGAAAAATGTGTTCATTTCATGTATGCGCGAAATGCCTTAAAAATGGCTTTAAAATGGATTTGGAGCATGGAGACGATTATCTCGGGATTGCAAGATAACCAAACAAAACTTTTAGTGGATTTCTACTTATTTTATTAAATATCATCTCCTCCAAACAGGACAAGCTTGCATGTGTTATAGTTTTGGAGAAAAATGTGTTCATTTCATGTATGCGCGAAATGCCTTAAAATGGCTTTAAAATGGATTTGGAGCATGGAGACGATTATCTCGGGATTGCAAGATAACCAAACAAAACTTTTAGTGGATTTCTACTTATTTTATTAAATATCATCTCCACCAAACAGGACAAGCTTGCATCTGTTATAGTTTTGGAGAAAAATGTGTTCATTTCATGTATGCGCAAAATGCCTTTGAAATGGCTTTAAAATGGATTTGGAGCATGGAGACGATTATCTCAGGATGGCAATATAAACAAACGAAACTTTTAGTAGATTTCTACTTATTTTATTAAATATTATCTCCACCAAACAGGACAAGCTTGCATCTGTTATAGTTTTGGAGAAAAATGTGTTCATTTCATGTATGCGCGAAATGCCTTAAAAATGGCTTTAAAATGGATTTGGAGCATGGAGACGATTATCTCGGGATTGCAAGATAACCAAACAAAACTTTTAGTGGATTTCTACTTATTTTATTAAATATCATCTCCTCCAAACAGGACAAGCTTGCATGTGTTATAGTTTTGGAGAAAAATGTGTTCATTTCATGTATGCGCGAAATGCCTTAAAATGGCTTTAAAATGGATTTGGAGCATGGAGACGATTATCTCGGGATTGCAAGATAACCAAACAAAACTTTTAGTGGATTTCTACTTATTTTATTAAATATCATCTCCACCAAACAGGACAAGCTTGCATCTGTTATAGTTTTGGAGAAAAATGTGTTCATTTCATGTATGCGCGAAATGCCTTAAAAATGGCTTTAAAATGGATTTGGAGCATGGAGACGATTATTTTGGGATTGCAAGATAACCAAACAAAACTTTTAGTGGATTTCTACTTATTTTATTAAATATCATCTCCACCAAACAGGACAAGCTTGCATCTGTTATAGTTTTGGAGAAAAATGTGTTCATTTCATGTATGCGCGAAATGCCTTAAAAATGGCTTTAAAATGGATTTGGAGCATGGAGACGATTATCTCGGGATTGCAAGATAACCAAACAAAACTTTTAGTGGATTTCTACTTATTTTATTAAATATCATCTCCACCAAACAGGACAAGCTTGCATGTGTTATAGTTTTTGAGAAAAATGTGTTCATTTCATGTATGCGCAAAATGCCTTTGAAATGGCTTTAAAATGGATTTGGAGCATGGAGACGATTATCTCGGGATTGCAAGATAACCAAACAAAACTTTTAGTGGATTTCTACTTATTTTATTAAATATCATCTCCACCAAACAGGACAAGCTTGCATCTGTTATAGTTTTGGAGAAAAATGTGTTCATTTCATGTATGCGCGAAATGCCTTAAAAATGGCTTTAAAATGGATTTGGAGCATGGTGACGATTATCTCGGGATTGCAAGATAACCAAACAAAACTTTTAGTGGATTTCTACTTATTTTATTAAATATCATCTCCACCAAACAGGACAAGCTTGCATCTGTTATAGTTTTGGAGAAAAATGTGTTCATTTCATGTATGCGCGAAATGCCTTAAAAATGGCTTTAAAATGGATTTGGAGCATGGAGACGATTATCTCGGGATTGCAAGATAACCAAACAAAACTTTTAGTGGATTTCTACTTATTTTATTAAATATCATCTCCACCAAACAGGACAAGCTTGCATCTGTTATAGTTTTGGAGAAAAATGTGTTCATTTCATGTATGCGCGAAATGCCTTAAAAATGGCTTTAAAATGGATTTGGAGCATGGAGACGATTATCTCGGGTTTTTCAAGATAACCAAACAAAACTTTTAGTGGATTTCTACTTATTTTATTAAATATCATCTCCACCAAACAGGACAAGCTTGCATCTGTTATAGTTTTGGAGAAAAATGTGTTCATTTCATGTATGCGCGAAATGCCTTAAAAATGGCTTTAAAATGGATTTGGAGCATGGAGACGATTATCTCGGGATTGCAAGATAACCAAACAAAACTTTTAGTGGATTTCTACTTATTTTATTAAATATCATCTCCACCAAACAGGACAAGCTTGCATGTGTTATAGTTTTGGAGAAAAATGTGTTCATTTCATGTATGCGCAAAATGCCTTTGAAATGGCTTTAAAATGGATTTTGAGCATGGAGACGATTATCTCGGGATTGCAAGATAACCAAACAAAACTTTTAGTGGATTTCTACTTATTTTATTAAATATCATCTCCACCAAACAGGACAAGCTTGCATGTGTTATAGTTTTGGAGAAAAATGTGTTCATTTCATGTATGCGCAAAATGCCTTTGAAATGGCTTTAAAATGGATTTGGAGCATGGAGACGATTATCTCAGGATGGCAATATAAACAAACGAAACTTTTAGTAGATTTCTACTTATTTTATTAAATATTATCTCCACCAAACAGGACAAGCTTGCATCTGTTATAGTTTTGGAGAAAAATGTGTTCATTTCATGTATGCGCGAAATGCCTTAAAAATGGCTTTAAAATGGATTTGGAGCATGGAGACGATTATCTCGGGATTGCAAGATAACCAAACAAAACTTTTAGTGGATTTCTACTTATTTTATTAAATATCATCTCCACCAAACAGGACAAGCTTGCATCTGTTATAGTTTTGGAGAAAAATGTGTTCATTTCATGTATGCGCGAAATGCCTTAAAAATGGCTTTAAAATGGATTTGGAGCATGGAGACGATTATCTCGGGATTGCAAGATAACCAAACAAAACTTTTAATGGATTTCTACTTATTTTATTAAATATCATCTCCACCAAACTGGACAAGCTTGCATCTGTTATAGTTTTGGAGAAAAATGTGTTCATTTCATGTATGCGCGAAATGCCTTAAAAATGGCTTTAAAATGGATTTGGAGCATGGAGACGATTATCTCGGGATTGCAAGATAACCAAACAAAACTTTTAGTGGATTTCTACTTATTTTATTAAATATCATCTCCACCAAACAGGACAAGCTTGTATCTGTTATAGTTTTGGAGAAAAATGTGTTCATTTCATGTATGCGCGAAATGCCTTAAAAATGGCTTTAAAATGGATTTGGAGCATGGAGACGATTATCTCGGGATTGCAAGATAACCAAACAAAACTTTTAGTGGATTTCTACTTATTTTATTAAATATCATCTCCACCAAACAGGACAAGCTTGCATCTGTTATAGTTTTGGAGAAAAATGTGTTCATTTCATGTATGCGCGAAATGCCTTAAAAATGGCTTTAAAATGGATTTGGAGCATGGAGACGATTATCTCGGGATTGCAAGATAACCAAACAAAACTTTTAGTGGATTTCTACTTATTTTTATTAAATATCATCTCCACCAAACAGGACAAGCTTGCATCTGTTATAGTTTTGGAGAAAAATGTGTTCATTTCATGTATGCGCGAAATGCCTTAAAAATGGCTTTAAAATGGATTTGGAGCATGAAGACGATTATCTCGGGATTGCAAGATAACCAAACAAAACTTTTAGTGGATTTCTACTTATTTTATTAAATATCATCTCCACCAAACAGGACAAGCTTGCATGTGTTATAGTTTTGGAGAAAAATGTGTTCATTTCATGTATGCGCAAAATGCCTTTGAAATGGCTTTAAAATGGATTTGGAGCATGGAGACGATTATCTCTGGATTGCAAGATAACCAAACAAAACTTTTAGTGGATTTCAACTTATTTTATTAAATATCATCTCCACCAAACAGGACAAGCTTGCATCTGTTATAGTTTTGGAGAAAAATGTGTTCATTTCATGTATGCGCGAAATGCCTTAAAAATGGCTTTAAAATGGATTTGGAGCATGGAGACGATTATCTCGGGATTGCAAGATAACCAAACAAAACTTTTAGTGGATTTCTACTTATTTTATTAAATATCATCTCCACCAAACAGGACAAGCTTGCATCTGTTATAGTTTTGGAGAAAAATGTGTTCATTTCATGTATGCACGAAATGCCTTAAAAATGGCTTTAAAATGGATTTGGAGCATGGAGACGATTATCTCGGGATTGCAAGATAACCAAACAAAACTTTTAGTGGATTTCTACTTATTTTATTAAATATCATCTCCACCAAACAGGACAAGCTTGCATCTGTTATAGTTTTGGAGAAAAATGTGTTCATTTCATGTATGCGCGAAATGCCTTAAAAATGGCTTTAAAATGGATTTGGAGCATGGAGACGATTATCTCGGGTTTTTCAAGATAACCAAACAAAACTTTTAGTGGATTTCTACTTATTTTATTAAATATCATCTCCACCAAACAGGACAAGCTTGCATCTGTTATAGTTTTGGAGAAAAATGTGTTCATTTCATGTATGCGCGAAATGCCTTAAAAATGGCTTTAAAATGGATTTGGAGCATGGAGACGATTATCTCGGGATTGCAAGATAACCAAACAAAACTTTTAGTGGATTTCTACTTATTTTATTAAATATCATCTCCACCAAACAGGACAAGCTTGCATGTGTTATAGTTTTGGAGAAAAATGTGTTCATTTCATGTATGCGCAAAATGCCTTTGAAATGGCTTTAAAATGGATTTGGAGCATGGAGACGATTATCTCGGGATTGCAAGATAACCAAACAAAACTTTTAGTGGATTTCTACTTATTTTATTAAATATCATCTCCACCAAACAGGACAAGCTTGCATGTGTTATAGTTTTGGAGAAAAATGTGTTCATTTCATGTATGCGCAAAATGCCTTTGAAATGGCTTTAAAATGGATTTGGAGCATGGAGACGATTATCTCGGGATTGCAAGATAACCAAACAAAACTTTTAGTGGATTTCAACTTATTTTATTAAATATCATCTCCACCAAACAGGACAAGCTTGCATCTGTTATAGTTTTGGAGAAAAATGTGTTCATTTCATGTATGCGCAAAATGCCTTTGAAATGGCTTTAAAATGGATTTGGAGCATGGAGACGATTATCTCGGGATTGCAAGATAACCAAACAAAACTTTTAGTGGATTTCTACTTATTTTATTAAATATCATCTCCACCAAACAGGACAAGCTTGCATCTGTTATAGTTTTGGAGAAAAATGTGTTCATTTCATGTATGCACGAAATGCCTTAAAAATGGCTTTAAAATGGATTTGGAGCATGGAGACGATTATCTCGGGATTGCAAGATAACCAAACAAAACTTTTAGTGGATTTCTACTTATTTTATTAAATATCATCTCCACCAAACAGGACAAGCTTGCATCTGTTATAGTTTTGGAGAAAAATGTGTTCATTTCATGTATGCGCGAAATGCCTTAAAAATGGCTTTAAAATGGATTTGGAGCATGGAGACGATTATCTCGGGTTTTTCAAGATAACCAAACAAAACTTTTAGTGGATTTCTACTTATTTTATTAAATATCATCTCCACCAAACAGGACAAGCTTGCATCTGTTATAGTTTTGGAGAAAAATGTGTTCATTTCATGTATGCGCGAAATGCCTTAAAAATGGCTTTAAAATGGATTTGGAGCATGGAGACGATTATCTCGGGATTGCAAGATAACCAAACAAAACTTTTAGTGGATTTCTACTTATTTTATTAAATATCATCTCCACCAAACAGGACAAGCTTGCATGTGTTATAGTTTTGGAGAAAAATGTGTTCATTTCATGTATGCGCAAAATGCCTTTGAAATGGCTTTAAAATGGATTTGGAGCATGGAGACGATTATCTCGGGATTGCAAGATAACCAAACAAAACTTTTAGTGGATTTCTACTTATTTTATTAAATATCATCTCCACCAAACAGGACAAGCTTGCATGTGTTATAGTTTTGGAGAAAAATGTGTTCATTTCATGTATGCGCAAAATGCCTTTGAAATGGCTTTAAAATGGATTTGGAGCATGGAGACGATTATCTCAGGATGGCAATATAAACAAACGAAACTTTTAGTAGATTTCTACTTATTTTATTAAATATTATCTCCACCAAACAGGACAAGCTTGCATCTGTTATAGTTTTGGAGAAAAATGTGTTCATTTCATGTATGCGCGAAATGCCTTAAAAATGGCTTTAAAATGGATTTGGAGCATGGAGACGATTATCTCGGGATTGCAAGATAACCAAACAAAACTTTTAGTGGATTTCTACTTATTTTATTAAATATCATCTCCACCAAACAGGACAAGCTTGCATCTGTTATAGTTTTGGAGAAAAATGTGTTCATTTCATGTATGCGCGAAATGCCTTAAAAATGGCTTTAAAATGGATTTGGAGCATGGAGACGATTATCTCGGGATTGCAAGATAACCAAACAAAACTTTTAGTGGATTTCTACTTATTTTATTAAATATCATCTCCACCAAACAGGACAAGCTTGCATCTGTTATAGTTTTGGAGAAAAATGTGTTCATTTCATGTATGCGCGAAATGCCTTAAAAATGGCTTTAAAATGGATTTGGAGCATGGAGACGATTATCTCGGGATTGCAAGATAACCAAACAAAACTTTTAGTGGATTTCTACTTATTTTATTAAATATCATCTCCACCAAACAGGACAAGCTTGCATCTGTTATAGTTTTGGAGAAAAATGTGTTCATTTCATGTATGCGCGAAATGCCTTAAAAATGGCTTTAAAATGGATTTGGAGCATGGAGACGATTATCTCGGGATTGCAAGATAACCAAACAAAACTTTTAGTGGATTTCTACTTATTTTATTAAATATCATCTCCACCAAACTGGACAAGCTTGCATCTGTTATAGTTTTGGAGAAAAATGTGTTCATTTCATGTATGCGCGAAATGCCTTAAAAATGGCTTTAAAATGGATTTGGAGCATGGAGACGATTATCTCGGGATTGCAAGATAACCAAACAAAACTTTTAGTGGATTTCTACTTATTTTATTAAATATCATCTCCACCAAACAGGACAAGCTTGCATCTGTTATAGTTTTGGAGAAAAATGTGTTCATTTCATGTATGCACGAAATGCCTTAAAAATGGCTTTAAAATGGATTTGGAGCATGGAGACGATTATCTCGGGATTGCAAGATAACCAAACAAAACTTTTAGTGGATTTCTACTTATTTTATTAAATATCATCTCCACCAAACAGGACAAGCTTGCATCTGTTATAGTTTTGGAGAAAAATGTGTTCATTTCATGTATGCGCGAAATGCCTTAAAAATGGCTTTAAAATGGATTTGGAGCATGGAGACGATTATCTCGGGATTGCAAGATAACCAAACAAAACTTTTAGTGGATTTCTACTTATTTTATTAAATATCATCTCCACCAAACAGGACAAGCTTGCATCTGTTATAGTTTTGGAGAAAAATGTGTTCATTTCATGTATGCGCGAAATGCCTTAAAAATGGCTTTAAAATGGATTTGGAGCATGGAGACGATTATCTCGGGATTGCAAGATAACCAAACAAAACTTTTAGTGGATTTCTACTTATTTTATTAAATATCATCTCCACCAAACAGGACAAGCTTGCATCTGTTATAGTTTTGGAGAAAAATGTGTTCATTTCATGTATGCGCGAAATGCCTTAAAAATGGCTTTAAAATGGATTTGGAGCATGGAGACGATTATCTCGGGATTGCAAGATAACCAAACAAAACTTTTAGTGGATTTCTACTTATTTTATTAAATATCATCTCCACCAAACAGGACAAGCTTGCATCTGTTATAGTTTTGGAGAAAAATGTGTTCATTTCATGTATGCGCGAAATGCCTTAAAAATGGCTTTAAAATGGATTTGGAGCATGGAGACGATTATCTCGGGATTGCAAGATAACCAAACAAAACTTTTAGTGGATTTCTACTTATTTTATTAAATATCATCTCCACCAAACAGGACAAGCTTGCATCTGTTATAGTTTTGGAGAAAAATGTGTTCATTTCATGTATGCGCGAAATGCCTTAAAAATGGCTTTAAAATGGATTTGGAGCATGGAGACGATTATCTCGGGATTGCAAGATAACCAAACAAAACTTTTAATGGATTTCAACTTATTTTATTAAATATCATCTCCACCAAACAGGACAAGCTTGCATGTGTTAAAGTTTTGGAGAAAAATGTGTTCATTTCATGTATGCGCAAAATGCCTTTGAAATGGCTTTAAAATGGATTTGGAGCATGGAGACGATTATCTCAGGATGGCAATATAAACAAACGAAACTTTTAGTAGATTTCTACTTATTTTATTAAATATTATCTCCACCAAACAGGACAAGCTTGCATCTGTTATAGTTTTGGAGAAAAATGTGTTCATTTCATGTATGCGCGAAATGCCTTAAAAATGGCTTTAAAATGGATTTGGAGCATGGAGACGATTATCTCGGGATTGCAAGATAACCAAACAAAACTTTTAGTGGATTTCTACTTATTTTATTAAATATCATCTCCACCAAACAGGACAAGCTTGCATCTGTTATAGTTTTGGAGAAAAATGTGTTCATTTCATGTATGCGCGAAATGCCTTAAAAATGGCTTTAAAATGGATTTGGAGCATGGAGACGATTATCTCGGGATTGCAATATAACCAAACAAAACTTTTAGTGGATTTCTACTTATTTTATTAAATATCATCTCCACCAAACAGGACAAGCTTGCATCTGTTATAGTTTTGGAGAAAAATGTGTTCATTTCATGTATGCGCGAAATGCCTTAAAAATGGCTTTAAAATGGATTTGGAGCATGGAGACGATTATCTCGGGATTGCAAGATAACCAAACAAAACTTTTAGTGGATTTCTACTTACTTTATTAAATATCATCTCCACCAAACAGGACAAGCTTGCATCTGTTATAGTTTTGGAGAAAAATGTGTTCATTTCATGTATGCGCGAAATGCCTTAAAAATGGCTTTAAAATGGATTTGGAGCATGGAGACGATTATCTCGGGATTGCAAGATAACCAAACAAAACTTTTAGTGGATTTCTACTTATTTTATTAAATATCATCTCCACCAAACAGGACAAGCTTGCATCTGTTATAGTTTTGGAGAAAAATGTGTTCATTTCATGTATGCGCGAAATGCCTTAAAAATGGCTTTAAAATGGATTTGGAGCATGGAGACGATTATCTCGGGATTGCAAGATAACCAAACAAAACTTTTAGTGGATTTCTACTTATTTTATTAAATATCATCTCCACCAAACAGGACAAGCTTGCATCTGTTATAGTTTTGGACAAAAATGTGTTCATTTCATGTATGCGCGAAATGCCTTAAAAATGGCTTTAAAATGGATTTGGAGCATGGAGACGATTATCTCGGGATTGCAATATAACCAAACAAAACTTTTAGTGGATTTCTACTTATTTTATTAAATATCATCTCCACCAAACAGGACAAGCTTGCATCTGTTATAGTTTTGGAGAAAAATGTGTTCATTTCATGTATGCGCGAAATGCCTTAAAAATGGCTTTAAAATGGATTTGGAGCATGGAGACGATTATCTCGGGATTGCAAGATAACCAAACAAAACTTTTAGTGGATTTCTACTTATTTTATTAAATATCATCTCCACCAAACAGGACAAGCTTGCATCTGTTATAGTTTTGGAGAAAAATGTGTTCATTTCATGTATGCGCGAAATGCCTTAAAAATGGCTTTAAAATGGATTTGGAGCATGGAGACGATTATCTCGGGATTGCAAGATAACCAAACAAAACTTTTAGTGGATTTCTACTTATTTTATTAAATATCATCTCCACCAAACAGGACAAGCTTGCATCTGTTATAGTTTTGGAGAAAAATGTGTTAATTTCATGTATGCGTGAAATGCCTTAAAAATGGCTTTAAAATGGATTTGGAGCATGGAGACGATTATCTCGGGATTGCAAGATAACCAAACAAAACTTTTAGTGGATTTCTACTTATTTTATTAAATATCATCTCCACCAAACAGGACAAGCTTGCATCTGTTATAGTTTTGGAGAAAAATGTGTTCATTTCATGTATGCGCGAAATGCCTTAAAAATGGCTTTAAAATGGATTTGGAGCATGGAGACGATTATCTCGGGATTGCAAGATAACCAAACAAAACTTTTAGTGGATTTCTACTTATTTTATTAAATATCATCTCCACCAAACAGGACAAGCTTGCATCTGTTATAGTTTTGGAGAAAAATGTGTTCATTTCATGTATGCGCGAAATGCCTTAAAAATGGCTTTAAAATGGATTTGGAGCATGGAGACGATTATCTCGGGATTGCAAGATAACCAAACAAAACTTTTAGTGGATTTCTACTTATTTTATTAAATATCATCTCCACCAAACAGGACAAGCTTGCATCTGTTATAGTTTTGGAGAAAAATGTGTTCATTTCATGTATGCGCGAAATGCCTTAAAAATGGCTTTGAAATGGATTTGGAGCATGGAGACGATTATCTCGGGATTGCAAGATAACCAAACAAAACTTTTAGTGGATTTCTACTTATTTTATTAAATATCATCTCCACCAAACAGGACAAGCTTGCATCTGTTATAGTTTTGGAGAAAAATGTGTTCATTTCATGTATGCGCGAAATGCCTTAAAAATGGCTTTAAAATGGATTTGGAGCATGGAGACGATTATCTCGGGATTGCAAGATAACCAAACAAAACTTTTAGTGGATTTCTACTTATTTTATTAAATATCATCTCCACCAAACAGGACAAGCTTGCATCTGTTATAGTTTTGGAGAAAAATGTGTTCATTTCATGTATGCGTGAAATGCCTTAAAAATGGCTTTAAAATGGATTTGGAGCATGGAGACGATTATCTCGGGATTGCAAGATAACCAAACAAAACTTTTAGTGGATTTCTACTTATTTTATTAAATATCATCTCCACCAAACAGGACAAGCTTGCATCTGTTATAGTTTTGGAGAAAAATGTGTTCATTTCATGTATGCGCGAAATGCCTTAAAAATGGCTTTAAAATGGATTTGGAGCATGGAGACGATTATCTCGGGATTGCAAGATAACCAAACAAAACTTTTAGTGGATTTCTACTTATTTTATTAAATATCATCTCCACCAAACAGGACAAGCTTGCATCTGTTATAGTTTTGGACAAAAATGTGTTCATTTCATGTATGCGCGAAATGCCTTAAAAATGGCTTTAAAATGGATTTGGAGCATGGAGACGATTATCTCGGGATTGCAAGATAACCAAACAAAACTTTTAGTGGATTTCTACTTATTTTATTAAATATCATCTCCACCAAACAGGACAAGCTTGCATCTGTTATAGTTTTGGACAAAAATGTGTTCATTTCATGTATGCGCGAAATGCCTTAAAAATGGCTTTAAAATGGATTTGGAGCATGGAGACGATTATCTCGGGATTGCAATATAACCAAACAAAACTTTTAGTGGATTTCTACTTATTTTATTAAATATCATCTCCACCAAACAGGACAAGCTTGCATCTGTTATAGTTTTGGAGAAAAATGTGTTCATTTCATGTATGCGCGAAATGCCTTAATAATGGCTTTAAATGGATTTGGAGCATGGAGACGATTATCTCGGGATTGCAAGATAACCAAACAAAACTTTTAGTGGATTTCTACTTATTTTATTAAATATCATCTCCACCAAACAGGACAAGCTTGCATCTGTTATAGTTTTGGAGAAAAATGTGTTCATTTCATGTATGCGCGAAATGCCTTAAAAATGGCTTTAAAATGGATTTGGAGCATGGAGACGATTATCTCGGGATTGCAAGATAACCAAACAAAACTTTTAGTGGATTTCTACTTATTTTATTAAATATCATCTCCACCAAACAGGACAAGCTTGCATCTGTTATAGTTTTGGAGAAAAATGTGTTCATTTCATGTATGCGCGAAATGCCTTAAAAATGGCTTTAAAATGGATTTGGAGCATGGAGACGATTATCTCGGGATTGCAAGATAACCAAACAAAACTTTTAGTGGATTTCTACTTATTTTATTAAATATCATCTCCACCAAACAGGACAAGCTTGCATGTGTTATAGTTTTGGAGAAAAATGTGTTCATTTCATGTATGCGCAAAATGCCTTTGAAATGGCTTTAAAATGGATTTGGAGCATGGAGACGATTATCTCGGGATTGCAAGATAACCAAACAAAACTTTTAGTGGATTTCTACTTATTTTATTAAATATCATCTCCACCAAACAGGACAAACTTGCATGTGTTATAGTTTTGGAGAAAAATGTGTTCATTTCATGTATGCGCAAAATGCCTTTGAAATGGCTTTAAAATGGATTTGGAGCATGGAGACGATTATCTCAGGATGGCAATATAAACAAACGAAACTTTTAGTAGATTTCTACTTATTTTATTAAATATTATCTCCACCAAACAGGACAAGCTTGCATCTGTTATAGTTTTGGAGAAAAATGTGTTAATTTCATGTATGCGCGAAATGCCTTAAAAATGGCTTTAAAATGGATTTGGAGCATGGAGACGATTATCTCGGGATTGCAAGATAACCAAACAAAACTTTTAGTGGATTTCTACTTATTTTATTAAATATCATCTCCACCAAACAGGACAAGCTTGCATCTGTTATAGTTTTGGAGAAAAATGTGTTCATTTCATGTATGCGCGAAATGCCTTAAAAATGGCTTTAAAATGGATTTGGAGCATGGAGACGATTATCTCGGGATTGCAAGATAACCAAACAAAACTTTTAGTGGATTTCTACTTATTTTATTAAATATCATCTCCACCAAACAGGACAAGCTTGCATCTGTTATAGTTTTGGAGAAAAATGTGTTCATTTCATGTATGCGCGAAATGCCTTAAAAATGGCTTTAAAATGGATTTGGAGCATGGAGACGATTATCTCGGGATTGCAAGATAACCAAACAAAACTTTTAGTGGATTTCTACTTATTTTATTAAATATCATCTCCACCAAACAGGACAAGCTTGCATCTGTTATAGTTTTGGAGAAAAATGTGTTCATTTCATGTATGCGCGAAATGCCTTAAAAATGGCTTTAAAATGGATTTGGAGCATGGAGACGATTATCTCGGGATTGCAAGATAACCAAACAAAACTTTTAGTGGATTTCTACTTATTTTATTAAATATCATCTCCACCAAACAGGACAAGCTTGCATGTGTTATAGTTTTGGAGAAAAATGTGTTCATTTCATGTATGCGCAAAATGCCTTTGAAATGGCTTTAAAATGGATTTGGAGCATGGAGACGATTATCTCAGGATGGCAATATAAACAAACGAAACTTTTAGTAGATTTCTACTTATTTTATTAAATATTATCTCCACCAAACAGGACAAGCTTGCATCTGTTATAGTTTTGGAGAAAAATGTGTTCATTTCATGTATGCGCGAAATGCCTTAAAAATGGCTTTAAAATGGATTTGGAGCATGGAGACGATTACCTCGGGATTGCAAGATAACCAAACAAAACTTTTAGTGGATTTCTACTTATTTTATTAAATATCATCTCCACCAAACAGGACAAGCTTGCATCTGTTATAGTTTTGGAGAAAAATGTGTTCATTTCATGTATGCGCGAAATGCCTTAAAAATGGCTTTAAAATGGATTTGGAGCATGGAGACGATTATCTCGGGATTGCAAGATAACCAAACAAAACTTTTAGTGAATTTCTACTTATTTTATTAAATATCATCTCCACCAAACAGGACAAGCTTGCATGTGTTATAGTTTTGGAGAAAAATGTGTTCATTTCATGTATGCGCGAAATGCCTTAAAAATGGCTTTAAAATGGATTTGGAGCATGGAGACGATTATCTCGGGATTGCAAGATAACCAAACAAAACTTTTAGTGGATTTCTACTTATTTTATTAAATATCATCTCCACCAAACAGGACAAGCTTGCATCTGTTATAGTTTTGGAGAAAAATGTGTTCATTTCATGTATGCGCGAAATGCCTTAAAAATGGCTTTAAAATAAATTTGGAGCATGGAGACGATTATCTCGGGATTGCAAGATAACCAAACAAAACTTTTAGTGGATTTCTACTTATTTTATTAAATATCATCTCCACCAAACAGGAAAAGCTTGCATCTGTTATAGTTTTGGAGAAAAATGTGTTCATTTCATGTATGCGCGAAATGCCTTAAAAATGGCTTTAAAATGGATTTGGAGCATGGAGACGATTATCTCGGGATTGCAAGATAACCAAACAAAACTTTTAGTGGATTTCTACTTATTTTATTAAATATCATCTCCACCAAACAGGACAAGCTTGCATCTGTTATAGTTTTGGAGAAAAATGTGTTCATTTCATGTATGCGCGAAATGCCTTAAAAATGGCTTTAAAATGGATTTGGAGCATGGAGACGATTATCTCGGGATTGCAAGATAACCAAACAAAACTTTTAGTGGATTTCTACTTATTTTATTAAATATCATCTCCACCAAACAGGACAAGCTTGCATCTGTTATAGTTTTGGAGAAAAATGTGTTCATTTCATGTATGCGCGAAATGCCTTAAAAATGGCTTTAAAATGGATTTGGAGCATGGAGACGATTATCTCGGGATTGCAATATAACCAAACAAAACTTTTAGTGGATTTCTACTTATTTTATTTAATATCATCTCCACCAAACAGGACAAGCTTGCATCTGTTATAGTTTTGGAGAAAAATGTGTTCATTTCATGTATGCGCGAAATGCCTTAAAAATGGCTTTAAAATGGATTTGGAGCATGGAGACGATTATCTCGGGATTGCAAGATAACCAAACAAAACTTTTAGTGGATTTCTACTTATTTTATTAAATATCATCTCCACCAAACAGGACAAGCTTGCATGTGTTATAGTTTTGGAGAAAAATGTGTTCATTTCATGTATGCGCGAAATGCCTTAAAAATGGCTTTAAAATGGATTTGGAGCATGGAGACGATTATCTCGGGATTGCAAGATAACCAAACAAAACTTTTAGTGGATTTCTACTTATTTTATTAAATATCATCTCCACCAAACAGGACAAGCTTGCATCTGTTATAGTTTTGGAGAAAAATGTGTTCATTTCATGTATGCGCGAAATGCCTTAAAAATGGCTTTAAAATGGATTTGGAGCATGGAGACGATTATCTCGGGATTGCAAGATAACCAAACAAAACTTTTAGTGGATTTCTACTTATTTTATTAAATATCATCTCCACCAAACAGGACAAGCTTGCATGTGTTATAGTTTTGGAGAAAAATGTGTTCATTTCATGTATGCGCAAAATGCCTTTGAAATGGCTTTAAAATGGATTTGGAGCATGGAGACGATTATCTCAGGATGGCAATATAAACAAACGAAACTTTTAGTAGATTTCTACTTATTTTATTAAATATTATCTCCACCAAACAGGACAAGCTTGCATCTGTTATAGTTTTGGAGAAAAATGTGTTCATTTCATGTATGCGCGAAATGCCTTAAAAATGGCTTTAAAATGGATTTGGAGCATGGAGACGATTACCTCGGGATTGCAAGATAACCAAACAAAACTTTTAGTGGATTTCTACTTATTTTATTAAATATCATCTCCACCAAACAGGACAAGCTTGCATCTGTTATAGTTTTGGAGAAAAATGTGTTCATTTCATGTATGCGCGAAATGCCTTAAAAATGGCTTTAAAATGGATTTGGAGCATGGAGACGATTATCTCGGGATTGCAAGATAACCAAACAAAACTTTTAGTGAATTTCTACTTATTTTATTAAATATCATCTCCACCAAACAGGACAAGCTTGCATGTGTTATAGTTTTGGAGAAAAATGTGTTCATTTCATGTATGCGCGAAATGCCTTAAAAATAGCTTTAAAATGGATTTGGAGCATGGAGACGATTATCTCGGGATTGCAAGATAACCAAACAAAACTTTTAGTGGATTTCTACTTATTTTATTAAATATCATCTCCACCAAACAGGACAAGCTTGCATCTGTTATAGTTTTGGAGAAAAATGTGTTCATTTCATGTATGCGCGAAATGCCTTAAAAATGGCTTTAAAATAAATTTGGAGCATGGAGACGATTATCTCGGGATTGCAAGATAACCAAACAAAACTTTTAGTGGATTTCTACTTATTTTATTAAATGTCATCTCCACCAAACAGGAAAAGCTTGCATCTGATATAGTTTTGGAGAAAAATGTGTTCATTTCATGTATGCGCGAAATGCCTTAAAAATGGCTTTAAAATGGATTTGGAGCATGGAGACGATTATCTCGGGATTGCAAGATAACCAAACAAAACTTTTAGTGGATTTCTACTTATTTTATTAAATATCATCTCCACCAAACAGGACAAGCTTGCATGTGTTATAGTTTTGGAGAAAAATGTGTTCATTTTATGTATGCGCGAAATGCCTTAAAAATGGCTTTAAAATGGATTTGGAGCATGGAGACGATTATCTCGGGATTGCAAGATAACCAAACAAAACTTTTAGTGGATTTCTACTTATTTTATTAAATATCATCTCCACCAAACAGGACAAGCTTGCATGTGTTATAGTTTTGGAGAAAAATGTGTTCATTTCATGTATGCGCAAAATGCCTTTGAAATGGCTTTAAAATGGATTTGGAGCATGGAGACGATTATCTCGGGATTGCAAGATAACCAAACAAAACTTTTAGTGGATTTCTACTTATTTTATTAAATATCATCTCCACCAAACAGGACAAACTTGCATGTGTTATAGTTTTGGAGAAAAATGTGTTCATTTCATGTATGCGCAAAATGCCTTTGAAATGGCTTTAAAATGGATTTGGAGCATGGAGACGATTATCTCAGGATGGCAATATAAACAAACGAAACTTTTAGTAGATTTCTACTTATTTTATTAAATATTATCTCCACCAAACAGGACAAGCTTGCATCTGTTATAGTTTTGGAGAAAAATGTGTTAATTTCATGTATGCGCGAAATGCCTTAAAAATGGCTTTAAAATGGATTTGGAGCATGGAGACGATTATCTCGGGATTGCAAGATAACCAAACAAAACTTTTAGTGGATTTCTACTTATTTTATTAAATATCATCTCCACCAAACAGGACAAGCTTGCATCTGTTATAGTTTTGGAGAAAAATGTGTTCATTTCATGTATGCGCGAAATGCCTTAAAAATGGCTTTAAAATGGATTTGGAGCATGGAGACGATTATCTCGGGATTGCAAGATAACCAAACAAAACTTTTAGTGGATTTCTACTTATTTTATTAAATATCATCTCCACCAAACAGGACAAGCTTGCATGTGTTATAGTTTTGGAGAAAAATGTGTTCATTTCATGTATGCGCGAAATGCCTTAAAAATGGCTTTAAAATGGATTTGGAGCATGGAGACGATTATCTCGGGATTGCAAGATAACCAAACAAAACTTTTAGTGGATTTCTACTTATTTTATTAAATATCATCTCCACCAAACAGGACAAGCTTGCATCTGTTATAGTTTTGGAGAAAAATGTGTTCATTTCATGTATGCGCGAAATGCCTTAAAAATGGCTTTAAAATAGATTTGGAGCATGGAGACGATTATCTCGGGATTGCAAGATAACCAAACAAAACTTTTAGTGGATTTCTACTTATTTTATTAAATATCATCTCCACCAAACAGGACAAGCTTGCATCTGTTATAGTTTTGGAGAAAAATGTGTTCATTTCATGTATGCGCGAAATGCCTTAAAAATGGCTTTAAAATGGATTTGGAGCATGGAGACGATTATCTCGGGATTGCAAGATAACCAAACAAAACTTTTAGTGGATTTCTACTTATTTTATTAAATATCATCTCCACCAAACAGGACAAGCTTGCATGTGTTATAGTTTTGGAGAAAAATGTGTTCATTTCATGTATGCGCAAAATGCCTTTGAAATGGCTTTAAAATGGATTTGGAGCATGGAGACGATTATCTCAGGATGGCAATATAAACAAACGAAACTTTTAGTAGATTTCTACTTATTTTATTAAATATTATCTCCACCAAACAGGACAAGCTTGCATCTGTTATAGTTTTGGAGAAAAATGTGTTCATTTCATGTATGCGCGAAATGCCTTAAAAATGGCTTTAAAATGGATTTGGAGCATGGAGACGATTACCTCGGGATTGCAAGATAACCAAACAAAACTTTTAGTGGATTTCTACTTATTTTATTAAATATCATCTCCACCAAACAGGACAAGCTTGCATCTGTTATAGTTTTGGAGAAAAATGTGTTCATTTCATGTATGCGCGAAATGCCTTAAAAATGGCTTTAAAATGGATTTGGAGCATGGAGACGATTATCTCGGGATTGCAAGATAACCAAACAAAACTTTTAGTGAATTTCTACTTATTTTATTAAATATCATCTCCACCAAACAGGACAAGCTTGCATGTGTTATAGTTTTGGAGAAAAATGTGTTCATTTCATGTATGCGCGAAATGCCTTAAAAATAGCTTTAAAATGGATTTGGAGCATGGAGACGATTATCTCGGGATTGCAAGATAACCAAACAAAACTTTTAGTGGATTTCTACTTATTTTATTAAATATCATCTCCACCAAACAGGACAAGCTTGCATCTGTTATAGTTTTGGAGAAAAATGTGTTCATTTCATGTATGCGCGAAATGCCTTAAAAATGGCTTTAAAATAAATTTGGAGCATGGAGACGATTATCTCGGGATTGCAAGATAACCAAACAAAACTTTTAGTGGATTTCTACTTATTTTATTAAATATCATCTCCACCAAACAGGAAAAGCTTGCATCTGTTATAGTTTTGGAGAAAAATGTGTTCATTTCATGTATGCGCGAAATGCCTTAAAAATGGCTTTAAAATGGATTTGGAGCATGGAGACGATTATCTCGGGATTGCAAGATAACCAAACAAAACTTTTAGTGGATTTCTACTTATTTTATTAAATATCATCTCCACCAAACAGGACAAGCTTGCATGTGTTATAGTTTTGGAGAAAAATGTGTTCATTTCATGTATGCGCGAAATGCCTTAAAAATGGCTTTAAAATGGATTTGGAGCATGGAGACGATTATCTCGGGATTGCAAGATAACCAAACAAAACTTTTAGTGGATTTCTACTTATTTTATTAAATATCATCTCCACCAAACAGGACAAGCTTGCATGTGTTATAGTTTTGGAGAAAAATGTGTTCATTTCATGTATGCGCAAAATGCCTTTGAAATGGCTTTAAAATGGATTTGGAGCATGGAGACGATTATCTCGGGATTGCAAGATAACCAAACAAAACTTTTAGTGGATTTCTACTTATTTTATTAAATATCATCTCCACCAAACAGGACAAGCTTGCATGTGTTATAGTTTTGGAGAAAAATGTGTTCATTTCATGTATGCGCAAAATGCCTTTGAAATGGCTTTAAAATGGATTTGGAGCATGGAGACGATTATCTCGGGATTGCAAGATAACCAAACAAAACTTTTAGTGGATTTCTACTTATTTTATTAAATATCATCTCCACCAAACAGGACAAACTTGCATGTGTTATAGTTTTGGAGAAAAATGTGTTCATTTCATGTATGCGCAAAATGCCTTTGAAATGGCTTTAAAATGGATTTGGAGCATGGAGACGATTATCTCAGGATGGCAATATAAACAAACGAAACTTTTAGTAGATTTCTACTTATTTTATTAAATATTATCTCCACCAAACAGGACAAGCTTGCATCTGTTATAGTTTTGGAGAAAAATGTGTTAATTTCATGTATGCGCGAAATGCCTTAAAAATGGCTTTAAAATGGATTTGGAGCATGGAGACGATTATCTCGGGATTGCAAGATAACCAAACAAAACTTTTAGTGGATTTCTACTTATTTTATTAAATATCATCTCCACCAAACAGGACAAGCTTGCATCTGTTATAGTTTTGGAGAAAAATGTGTTCATTTCATGTATGCGCGAAATGCCTTAAAAATGGCTTTAAAATGGATTTGGAGCATGGAGACGATTATCTCGGGATTGCAAGATAACCAAACAAAACTTTTAGTGGATTTCTACTTATTTTATTAAATATCATCTCCACCAAACAGGACAAGCTTGCATCTGTTATAGTTTTGGAGAAAAATGTGTTCATTTCATGTATGCGCGAAATGCCTTAAAAATGGCTTTAAAATGGATTTGGAGCATGGAGACGATTATCTCGGGATTGCAAGATAACCAAACAAAACTTTTAGTGGATTTCTACTTATTTTATTAAATATCATCTCCACCAAACAGGACAAGCTTGCATCTGTTATA
Source organism: Anomaloglossus baeobatrachus (assembly GCF_048569485.1). Classification (NCBI taxonomy): domain Eukaryota; kingdom Metazoa; phylum Chordata; class Amphibia; order Anura; family Aromobatidae; genus Anomaloglossus; species Anomaloglossus baeobatrachus. The sequence goes on from NW_027441960.1 coordinate 107,964, forward strand.
GTTTTGGAGAAAAATGTGTTCATTTCATGTATGCGCGAAATGCCTTAAAAATGGCTTTAAAATGGATTTGGAGCATGGAGACGATTATCTCGGGATTGCAAGATAACCAAACAAAACTTTTAGTGGATTTCTACTTATTTTATTAAATATCATCTCCACCAAACAGGACAAGCTTGCATGTGTTATAGTTTTGGAGAAAAATGTGTTCATTTCATGTATGCGCAAAATGCCTTTGAAATGGCTTTAAAATGGATTTGGAGCATGGAGACGATTATCTCAGGATGGCAATATAAACAAACGAAACTTTTAGTAGATTTCTACTTATTTTATTAAATATTATCTCCACCAAACAGGACAAGCTTGCATCTGTTATAGTTTTGGAGAAAAATGTGTTCATTTCATGTATGCGCGAAATGCCTTAAAAATGGCTTTAAAATGGATTTGGAGCATGGAGACGATTACCTCGGGATTGCAAGATAACCAAACAAAACTTTTAGTGGATTTCTACTTATTTTATTAAATATCATCTCCACCAAACAGGACAAGCTTGCATCTGTTATAGTTTTGGAGAAAAATGTGTTCATTTCATGTATGCGCGAAATGCCTTAAAAATGGCTTTAAAATGGATTTGGAGCATGGAGACGATTATCTCGGGATTGCAAGATAACCAAACAAAACTTTTAGTGAATTTCTACTTATTTTATTAAATATCATCTCCACCAAACAGGACAAGCTTGCATGTGTTATAGTTTTGGAGAAAAATGTGTTCATTTCATGTATGCGCGAAATGCCTTAAAAATGGCTTTAAAATGGATTTGGAGCATGGAGACGATTATCTCGGGATTGCAAGATAACCAAACAAAACTTTTAGTGGATTTCTACTTATTTTATTAAATATCATCTCCACCAAACAGGACAAGCTTGCATCTGTTATAGTTTTGGAGAAAAATGTGTTCATTTCATGTATGCGCGAAATGCCTTAAAAATGGCTTTAAAATAAATTTGGAGCATGGAGACGATTATCTCGGGATTGCAAGATAACCAAACAAAACTTTTAGTGGATTTCTACTTATTTTATTAAATATCATCTCCACCAAACAGGAAAAGCTTGCATCTGTTATAGTTTTGGAGAAAAATGTGTTCATTTCATGTATGCGCGAAATGCCTTAAAAATGGCTTTAAAATGGATTTGGAGCATGGAGACGATTATCTCGGGATTGCAAGATAACCAAACAAAACTTTTAGTGGATTTCTACTTATTTTATTAAATATCATCTCCACCAAACAGGACAAGCTTGCATCTGTTATAGTTTTGGAGAAAAATGTGTTCATTTCATGTATGCGCGAAATGCCTTAAAAATGGCTTTAAAATGGATTTGGAGCATGGAGACGATTATCTCGGGATTGCAAGATAACCAAACAAAACTTTTAGTGGATTTCTACTTATTTTATTAAATATCATCTCCACCAAACAGGACAAGCTTGCATCTGTTATAGTTTTGGAGAAAAATGTGTTCATTTCATGTATGCGCGAAATGCCTTAAAAATGGCTTTAAAATGGATTTGGAGCATGGAGACGATTATCTCGGGATTGCAATATAACCAAACAAAACTTTTAGTGGATTTCTACTTATTTTATTTAATATCATCTCCACCAAACAGGACAAGCTTGCATCTGTTATAGTTTTGGAGAAAAATGTGTTCATTTCATGTATGCGCGAAATGCCTTAAAAATGGCTTTAAAATGGATTTGGAGCATGGAGACGATTATCTCGGGATTGCAAGATAACCAAACAAAACTTTTAGTGGATTTCTACTTATTTTATTAAATATCATCTCCACCAAACAGGACAAGCTTGCATGTGTTATAGTTTTGGAGAAAAATGTGTTCATTTCATGTATGCGCGAAATGCCTTAAAAATGGCTTTAAAATGGATTTGGAGCATGGAGACGATTATCTCGGGATTGCAAGATAACCAAACAAAACTTTTAGTGGATTTCTACTTATTTTATTAAATATCATCTCCACCAAACAGGACAAGCTTGCATCTGTTATAGTTTTGGAGAAAAATGTGTTCATTTCATGTATGCGCGAAATGCCTTAAAAATGGCTTTAAAATGGATTTGGAGCATGGAGACGATTATCTCGGGATTGCAAGATAACCAAACAAAACTTTTAGTGGATTTCTACTTATTTTATTAAATATCATCTCCACCAAACAGGACAAGCTTGCATGTGTTATAGTTTTGGAGAAAAATGTGTTCATTTCATGTATGCGCAAAATGCCTTTGAAATGGCTTTAAAATGGATTTGGAGCATGGAGACGATTATCTCAGGATGGCAATATAAACAAACGAAACTTTTAGTAGATTTCTACTTATTTTATTAAATATTATCTCCACCAAACAGGACAAGCTTGCATCTGTTATAGTTTTGGAGAAAAATGTGTTCATTTCATGTATGCGCGAAATGCCTTAAAAATGGCTTTAAAATGGATTTGGAGCATGGAGACGATTACCTCGGGATTGCAAGATAACCAAACAAAACTTTTAGTGGATTTCTACTTATTTTATTAAATATCATCTCCACCAAACAGGACAAGCTTGCATCTGTTATAGTTTTGGAGAAAAATGTGTTCATTTCATGTATGCGCGAAATGCCTTAAAAATGGCTTTAAAATGGATTTGGAGCATGGAGACGATTATCTCGGGATTGCAAGATAACCAAACAAAACTTTTAGTGAATTTCTACTTATTTTATTAAATATCATCTCCACCAAACAGGACAAGCTTGCATGTGTTATAGTTTTGGAGAAAAATGTGTTCATTTCATGTATGCGCGAAATGCCTTAAAAATAGCTTTAAAATGGATTTGGAGCATGGAGACGATTATCTCGGGATTGCAAGATAACCAAACAAAACTTTTAGTGGATTTCTACTTATTTTATTAAATATCATCTCCACCAAACAGGACAAGCTTGCATCTGTTATAGTTTTGGAGAAAAATGTGTTCATTTCATGTATGCGCGAAATGCCTTAAAAATGGCTTTAAAATAAATTTGGAGCATGGAGACGATTATCTCGGGATTGCAAGATAACCAAACAAAACTTTTAGTGGATTTCTACTTATTTTATTAAATATCATCTCCACCAAACAGGAAAAGCTTGCATCTGATATAGTTTTGGAGAAAAATGTGTTCATTTCATGTATGCGCGAAATGCCTTAAAAATGGCTTTAAAATGGATTTGGAGCATGGAGACGATTATCTCGGGATTGCAAGATAACCAAACAAAACTTTTAGTGGATTTCTACTTATTTTATTAAATATCATCTCCACCAAACAGGACAAGCTTGCATGTGTTATAGTTTTGGAGAAAAATGTGTTCATTTTATGTATGCGCGAAATGCCTTAAAAATGGCTTTAAAATGGATTTGGAGCATGGAGACGATTATCTCGGGATTGCAAGATAACCAAACAAAACTTTTAGTGGATTTCTACTTATTTTATTAAATATCATCTCCACCAAACAGGACAAGCTTGCATGTGTTATAGTTTTGGAGAAAAATGTGTTCATTTCATGTATGCGCAAAATGCCTTTGAAATGGCTTTAAAATGGATTTGGAGCATGGAGACGATTATCTCGGGATTGCAAGATAACCAAACAAAACTTTTAGTGGATTTCTACTTATTTTATTAAATATCATCTCCACCAAACAGGACAAACTTGCATGTGTTATAGTTTTGGAGAAAAATGTGTTCATTTCATGTATGCGCAAAATGCCTTTGAAATGGCTTTAAAATGGATTTGGAGCATGGAGACGATTATCTCAGGATGGCAATATAAACAAACGAAACTTTTAGTAGATTTCTACTTATTTTATTAAATATTATCTCCACCAAACAGGACAAGCTTGCATCTGTTATAGTTTTGGAGAAAAATGTGTTAATTTCATGTATGCGCGAAATGCCTTAAAAATGGCTTTAAAATGGATTTGGAGCATGGAGACGATTATCTCGGGATTGCAAGATAACCAAACAAAACTTTTAGTGGATTTCTACTTATTTTATTAAATATCATCTCCACCAAACAGGACAAGCTTGCATCTGTTATAGTTTTGGAGAAAAATGTGTTCATTTCATGTATGCGCGAAATGCCTTAAAAATGGCTTTAAAATGGATTTGGAGCATGGAGACGATTATCTCGGGATTGCAAGATAACCAAACAAAACTTTTAGTGGATTTCTACTTATTTTATTAAATATCATCTCCACCAAACAGGACAAGCTTGCATGTGTTATAGTTTTGGAGAAAAATGTGTTCATTTCATGTATGCGCGAAATGCCTTAAAAATGGCTTTAAAATGGATTTGGAGCATGGAGACGATTATCTCGGGATTGCAAGATAACCAAACAAAACTTTTAGTGGATTTCTACTTATTTTATTAAATATCATCTCCACCAAACAGGACAAGCTTGCATCTGTTATAGTTTTGGAGAAAAATGTGTTCATTTCATGTATGCGCGAAATGCCTTAAAAATGGCTTTAAAATAGATTTGGAGCATGGAGACGATTATCTCGGGATTGCAAGATAACCAAACAAAACTTTTAGTGGATTTCTACTTATTTTATTAAATATCATCTCCACCAAACAGGACAAGCTTGCATCTGTTATAGTTTTGGAGAAAAATGTGTTCATTTCATGTATGCGCGAAATGCCTTAAAAATGGCTTTAAAATGGATTTGGAGCATGGAGACGATTATCTCGGGATTGCAAGATAACCAAACAAAACTTTTAGTGGATTTCTACTTATTTTATTAAATATCATCTCCACCAAACAGGACAAGCTTGCATGTGTTATAGTTTTGGAGAAAAATGTGTTCATTTCATGTATGCGCAAAATGCCTTTGAAATGGCTTTAAAATGGATTTGGAGCATGGAGACGATTATCTCAGGATGGCAATATAAACAAACGAAACTTTTAGTAGATTTCTACTTATTTTATTAAATATTATCTCCACCAAACAGGACAAGCTTGCATCTGTTATAGTTTTGGAGAAAAATGTGTTCATTTCATGTATGCGCGAAATGCCTTAAAAATGGCTTTAAAATGGATTTGGAGCATGGAGACGATTACCTCGGGATTGCAAGATAACCAAACAAAACTTTTAGTGGATTTCTACTTATTTTATTAAATATCATCTCCACCAAACAGGACAAGCTTGCATCTGTTATAGTTTTGGAGAAAAATGTGTTCATTTCATGTATGCGCGAAATGCCTTAAAAATGGCTTTAAAATGGATTTGGAGCATGGAGACGATTATCTCGGGATTGCAAGATAACCAAACAAAACTTTTAGTGAATTTCTACTTATTTTATTAAATATCATCTCCACCAAACAGGACAAGCTTGCATGTGTTATAGTTTTGGAGAAAAATGTGTTCATTTCATGTATGCGCGAAATGCCTTAAAAATAGCTTTAAAATGGATTTGGAGCATGGAGACGATTATCTCGGGATTGCAAGATAACCAAACAAAACTTTTAGTGGATTTCTACTTATTTTATTAAATATCATCTCCACCAAACAGGACAAGCTTGCATCTGTTATAGTTTTGGAGAAAAATGTGTTCATTTCATGTATGCGCGAAATGCCTTAAAAATGGCTTTAAAATAAATTTGGAGCATGGAGACGATTATCTCGGGATTGCAAGATAACCAAACAAAACTTTTAGTGGATTTCTACTTATTTTATTAAATATCATCTCCACCAAACAGGAAAAGCTTGCATCTGTTATAGTTTTGGAGAAAAATGTGTTCATTTCATGTATGCGCGAAATGCCTTAAAAATGGCTTTAAAATGGATTTGGAGCATGGAGACGATTATCTCGGGATTGCAAGATAACCAAACAAAACTTTTAGTGGATTTCTACTTATTTTATTAAATATCATCTCCACCAAACAGGACAAGCTTGCATGTGTTATAGTTTTGGAGAAAAATGTGTTCATTTCATGTATGCGCGAAATGCCTTAAAAATGGCTTTAAAATGGATTTGGAGCATGGAGACGATTATCTCGGGATTGCAAGATAACCAAACAAAACTTTTAGTGGATTTCTACTTATTTTATTAAATATCATCTCCACCAAACAGGACAAGCTTGCATGTGTTATAGTTTTGGAGAAAAATGTGTTCATTTCATGTATGCGCAAAATGCCTTTGAAATGGCTTTAAAATGGATTTGGAGCATGGAGACGATTATCTCGGGATTGCAAGATAACCAAACAAAACTTTTAGTGGATTTCTACTTATTTTATTAAATATCATCTCCACCAAACAGGACAAACTTGCATGTGTTATAGTTTTGGAGAAAAATGTGTTCATTTCATGTATGCGCAAAATGCCTTTGAAATGGCTTTAAAATGGATTTGGAGCATGGAGACGATTATCTCAGGATGGCAATATAAACAAACGAAACTTTTAGTAGATTTCTACTTATTTTATTAAATATTATCTCCACCAAACAGGACAAGCTTGCATCTGTTATAGTTTTGGAGAAAAATGTGTTAATTTCATGTATGCGCGAAATGCCTTAAAAATGGCTTTAAAATGGATTTGGAGCATGGAGACGATTATCTCGGGATTGCAAGATAACCAAACAAAACTTTTAGTGGATTTCTACTTATTTTATTAAATATCATCTCCACCAAACAGGACAAGCTTGCATCTGTTATAGTTTTGGAGAAAAATGTGTTCATTTCATGTATGCGCGAAATGCCTTAAAAATGGCTTTAAAATGGATTTGGAGCATGGAGACGATTATCTCGGGATTGCAAGATAACCAAACAAAACTTTTAGTGGATTTCTACTTATTTTATTAAATATCATCTCCACCAAACAGGACAAGCTTGCATGTGTTATAGTTTTGGAGAAAAATGTGTTCATTTCATGTATGCGCGAAATGCCTTAAAAATGGCTTTAAAATGGATTTGGAGCATGGAGACGATTATCTCGGGATTGCAAGATAACCAAACAAAACTTTTAGTGGATTTCTACTTATTTTATTAAATATCATCTCCACCAAACAGGACAAGCTTGCATCTGTTATAGTTTTGGAGAAAAATGTGTTCATTTCATGTATGCGCGAAATGCCTTAAAAATGGCTTTAAAATGGATTTGGAGCATGGAGACGATTATCTCGGGATTGCAAGATAACCAAACAAAACTTTTAGTGGATTTCTACTTATTTTATTAAATATCATCTCCACCAAACAGGACAAGCTTGCATCTGTTATAGTTTTGGAGAAAAATGTGTTCATTTCATGTATGCGCGAAATGCCTTAAAAATGGCTTTAAAATGGATTTGGAGCATGGAGACGATTATCTCGGGATTGCAAGATAACCAAACAAAACTTTTAGTGGATTTCTACTTATTTTATTAAATATCATCTCCACCAAACAGGACAAGCTTGCATGTGTTATAGTTTTGGAGAAAAATGTGTTCATTTCATGTATGCGCAAAATGCCTTTGAAATGGCTTTAAAATGGATTTGGAGCATGGAGACGATTATCTAAGGATGGCAATATAAACAAACGAAACTTTTAGTAGATTTCTACTTATTTTATTAAATATTATCTCCACCAAACAGGACAAGCTTGCATCTGTTATAGTTTTGGAGAAAAATGTGTTCATTTCATGTATGCGCGAAATGCCTTAAAAATGGCTTTAAAATGGATTTGGAGCATGGAGACGATTACCTCGGGATTGCAAGATAACCAAACAAAACTTTTAGTGGATTTCTACTTATTTTATTAAATATCATCTCCACCAAACAGGACAAGCTTGCATCTGTTATAGTTTTGGAGAAAAATGTGTTCATTTCATGTATGCGCGAAATGCCTTAAAAATGGCTTTAAAATGGATTTGGAGCATGGAGACGATTATCTCGGGATTGCAAGATAACCAAACAAAACTTTTAGTGAATTTCTACTTATTTTATTAAATATCATCTCCACCAAACAGGACAAGCTTGCATGTGTTATAGTTTTGGAGAAAAATGTGTTCATTTCATGTATGCGCGAAATGCCTTAAAAATGGCTTTAAAATGGATTTGGAGCATGGAGACGATTATCTCGGGATTGCAAGATAACCAAACAAAACTTTTAGTGGATTTCTACTTATTTTATTAAATATCATCTCCACCAAACAGGACAAGCTTGCATCTGTTATAGTTTTGGAGAAAAATGTGTTCATTTCATGTATGCGCGAAATGCCTTAAAAATGGCTTTAAAATAAATTTGGAGCATGGAGACGATTATCTCGGGATTGCAAGATAACCAAACAAAACTTTTAGTGGATTTCTACTTATTTTATTAAATATCATCTCCACCAAACAGGAAAAGCTTGCATCTGTTATAGTTTTGGAGAAAAATGTGTTCATTTCATGTATGCGCGAAATGCCTTAAAAATGGCTTTAAAATGGATTTGGAGCATGGAGACGATTATCTCGGGATTGCAAGATAACCAAACAAAACTTTTAGTGGATTTCTACTTATTTTATTAAATATCATCTCCACCAAACAGGACAAGCTTGCATCTGTTATAGTTTTGGAGAAAAATGTGTTCATTTCATGTATGCGCGAAATGCCTTAAAAATGGCTTTAAAATGGATTTGGAGCATGGAGACGATTATCTCGGGATTGCAAGATAACCAAACAAAACTTTTAGTGGATTTCTACTTATTTTATTAAATATCATCTCCACCAAACAGGACAAGCTTGCATCTGTTATAGTTTTGGAGAAAAATGTGTTCATTTCATGTATGCGCGAAATGCCTTAAAAATGGCTTTAAAACGGATTTGGAGCATGGAGACGATTATCTCGGGATTGCAATATAACCAAACAAAACTTTTAGTGGATTTCTACTTATTTTATTTAATATCATCTCCACCAAACAGGACAAGCTTGCATCTGTTATAGTTTTGGAGAAAAATGTGTTCATTTCATGTATGCGCGAAATGCCTTAAAAATGGCTTTAAAATGGATTTGGAGCATGGAGACGATTATCTCGGGATTGCAAGATAACCAAACAAAACTTTTAGTGGATTTCTACTTATTTTATTAAATATCATCTCCACCAAACAGGACAAGCTTGCATGTGTTATAGTTTTGGAGAAAAATGTGTTCATTTCATGTATGCGCGAAATGCCTTAAAAATGGCTTTAAAATGGATTTGGAGCATGGAGACGATTATCTCGGGATTGCAAGATAACCAAACAAAACTTTTAGTGGATTTCTACTTATTTTATTAAATATCATCTCCACCAAACAGGACAAGCTTGCATGTGTTATAGTTTTGGAGAAAAATGTGTTCATTTCATGTATGCGCAAAATGCCTTTGAAATGGCTTTAAAATGGATTTGGAGCATGGAGACGATTATCTCAGGATGGCAATATAAACAAACGAAACTTTTAGTAGATTTCTACTTATTTTATTAAATATTATCTCCACCAAACAGGACAAGCTTGCATCTGTTATAGTTTTGGAGAAAAATGTGTTCATTTCATGTATGCGCAAAATGCCTTTGAAATGGCTTTAAAATGGATTTGGAGCATGGAGACGATTATCTCAGGATTGCAAGATAACCAAACAAAACTTTTAGTGGATTTCTACTTATTTTATTAAATATCATCTCCACCAAACAGGACAAGCTTGCATCTGTTATAGTTTTGGAGAAAAATGTGTTCATTTCATGTATGCGCGAAATGCCTTAAAAATGGCTTTAAAATGGATTTGGAGCATGGAGACGATTATCTCGGGATTGCAAGATAACCAAACAAAACTTTTAGTGGATTTCTACTTATTTTATTAAATATCATCTCCACCAAACAGGACAAGCTTGCATCTGTTATAGTTTTGGAGAAAAATGTGTTCATTTCATGTATGCGCGAAATGCCTTAAAAATGGCTTTAAAATGGATTTGGAGCATGGAGACGATTATCTCGGGATTGCAAGATAACCAAACAAAACTTTTAGTGGATTTCTACTTATTTTATTAAATATCATCTCCACCAAACAGGACAAGCTTGCATCTGTTATAGTTTTGGAGAAAAATGTGTTCATTTCATGTATGCGCGAAATGCCTTAAAAATGGCTTTAAAATGGATTTGGAGCATGGAGACGATTATCTCGGGATTGCAAGATAACCAAACAAAACTTTTAGTGGATTTCTACTTATTTTATTAAATATCATCTCCACCAAACTGGACAAGCTTGCATCTGTTATAGTTTTGGAGAAAAATGTGTTCATTTCATGTATGCGCGAAATGCCTTAAAAATGGCTTTAAAATGGATTTGGAGCATGGAGACGATTATCTCGGGATTGCAAGATAACCAAACAAAACTTTTAGTGGATTTCTACTTATTTTATTAAATATCATCTCCACCAAACAGGACAAGCTTGCATCTGTTATAGTTTTGGAGAAAAATGTGTTCATTTCATGTATGCACGAAATGCCTTAAAAATGGCTTTAAAATGGATTTGGAGCATGGAGACGATTATCTCGGGATTGCAAGATAACCAAACAAAACTTTTAGTGGATTTCTACTTATTTTATTAAATATCATCTCCACCAAACAGGACAAGCTTGCATCTGTTATAGTTTTGGAGAAAAATGTGTTCATTTCATGTATGCGCGAAATGCCTTAAAAATGGCTTTAAAATGGATTTGGAGCATGGAGACGATTATCTCGGGATTGCAAGATAACCAAACAAAACTTTTAGTGGATTTCTACTTATTTTATTAAATATCATCTCCACCAAACAGGACAAGCTTGCATCTGTTATAGTTTTGGAGAAAAATGTGTTCATTTCATGTATGCGCGAAATGCCTTAAAAATGGCTTTAAAATGGATTTGGAGCATGGAGACGATTATCTCGGGATTGCAAGATAACCAAACAAAACTTTTAGTGGATTTCTACTTATTTTATTAAATATCATCTCCACCAAACAGGACAAGCTTGCATCTGTTATAGTTTTGGAGAAAAATGTGTTCATTTCATGTATGCGCGAAATGCCTTAAAAATGGCTTTAAAATGGATTTGGAGCATGGAGACGATTATCTCGGGATTGCAAGATAACCAAACAAAACTTTTAGTGGATTTCAACTTATTTTATTAAATATCATCTCCACCAAACAGGACAAGCTTGCATGTGTTAAAGTTTTGGAGAAAAATGTGTTCATTTCATGTATGCGCAAAATGCCTTTGAAATGGCTTTAAAATGGATTTGGAGCATGGAGACGATTATCTCAGGATGGCAATATAAACAAACGAAACTTTTAGTAGATTTCTACTTATTTTATTAAATATTATCTCCACCAAACAGGACAAGCTTGCATCTGTTATAGTTTTGGAGAAAAATGTGTTCATTTCATGTATGCGCGAAATGCCTTAAAAATGGCTTTAAAATGGATTTGGAGCATGGAGACGATTATCTCGGGATTGCAATATAACCAAACAAAACTTTAAGTGGATTTCTACTTATTTTATTAAATATCATCTCCACCAAACAGAACAAGCTTGCATCTGTTATAGTTTTGGAGAAAAATGTGTTCATTTCATGTATGCGCGAAATGCCTTAAAAATGGCTTTAAAATGGATTTGGAGCATGGAGACGATTATCTCGGGATTGCAAGATAACCAAACAAAACTTTTAGTGGATTTCTACTTACTTTATTAAATATCATCTCCACCAAACAGGACAAGCTTGCATCTGTTATAGTTTTGGAGAAAAATGTGTTCATTTCATGTATGCGCGAAATGCCTTAAAAATGGCTTTAAAATGGATTTGGAGCATGGAGACGATTATCTCGGGATTGCAAGATAACCAAACAAAACTTTTAGTGGATTTCTACTTATTTTATTAAATATCATCTCCACCAAACAGGACAAGCTTGCATCTGTTATAGTTTTGGAGAAAAATGTGTTCATTTCATGTATGCGCGAAATGCCTTAAAAATGGCTTTAAAATGGATTTGGAGCATGGAGACGATTATCTCGGGATTGCAAGATAACCAAACAAAACTTTTAGTGGATTTCTACTTATTTTATTAAATATCATCTCCACCAAACAGGACAAGCTTGCATCTGTTATAGTTTTGGAGAAAAATGTGTTCATTTCATGTATGCGCGAAATGCCTTAAAAATGGCTTTAAAATGGATTTGGAGCATGGAGACGATTATCTCGGGATTGCAAGATAACCAAACAAAACTTTTAGTGGATTTCTACTTATTTTATTAAATATCATCTCCACCAAACAGGACAAGCTTGCATCTGTTATAGTTTTGGAGAAAAATGTGTTCATTTCATGTATGCGCGAAATGCCTTAAAAATGGCTTTAAAATGGATTTGGAGCATGGAGACGATTATCTCGGGATTGCAAGATAACCAAACAAAACTTTTAGTGGATTTCTACTTATTTTATTAAATATCATCTCCACCAAACAGGACAAGCTTGCATCTGTTATAGTTTTGGAGAAAAATGTGTTCATTTCATGTATGCGCGAAATGCCTTAAAAATGGCTTTAAAATAAATTTGGAGCATGGAGACGATTATCTCGGGATTGCAAGATAACCAAACAAAACTTTTAGTGGATTTCAACTTATTTTATTAAATATCATCTCCACCAAACAGGACAAGCTTGCATGTGTTAAAGTTTTGGAGAAAAATGTGTTCATTTCATGTATGCGCAAAATGCCTTTGAAATGGCTTTAAAATGGATTTGGAGCATGGAGACGATTATCTCAGGATGGCAATATAAACAAACGAAACTTTTAGTAGATTTCTACTTATTTTATTAAATATTATCTCCACCAAACAGGACAAGCTTGCATCTGTTATAGTTTTGGAGAAAAATGTGTTCATTTCATGTATGCGCGAAATGCCTTAAAAATGGCTTTAAAATGGATTTGGAGCATGGAGACGATTATCTCGGGATTGCAAGATAACCAAACAAAACTTTTAGTGGATTTCTACTTTTTTTATTAAATATCATCTCCACCAAACAGGACAAGCTTGCATCTGTTATAGTTTTGGAGAAAAATGTGTTCATTTCATGTATGCGCGAAATGCCTTAAAAATGGCTTTAAAATGGATTTGGAGCATGGAGACGATTATCTCGGGATTGCAATATAACCAAACAAAACTTTAAGTGGATTTCTACTTATTTTATTAAATATCATCTCCACCAAACAGAACAAGCTTGCATCTGTTATAGTTTTGGAGAAAAATGTGTTCATTTCATGTATGCGCGAAATGCCTTAAAAATGGCTTTAAAATGGATTTGGAGCATGGAGACGATTATCTCGGGATTGCAAGATAACCAAACAAAACTTTTAGTGGATTTCTACTTACTTTATTAAATATCATCTCCACCAAACAGGACAAGCTTGCATCTGTTATAGTTTTGGAGAAAAATGTGTTCATTTCATGTATGCGCGAAATGCCTTAAAAATGGCTTTAAAATGGATTTGGAGCATGGAGACGATTATCTCGGGATTGCAAGATAACCAAACAAAACTTTTAGTGGATTTCTACTTATTTTATTAAATATCATCTCCACCAAACAGGACAAGCTTGCATCTGTTATAGTTTTGGAGAAAAATGTGTTCATTTCATGTATGCGCGAAATGCCTTAAAAATGGCTTTAAAATGGATTTGGAGCATGGAGACGATTATCTCGGGATTGCAAGATAACCAAACAAAACTTTTAGTGGATTTCTACTTATTTTATTAAATATCATCTCCACCAAACAGGACAAGCTTGCATCTGTTATAGTTTTGGAGAAAAATGTGTTCATTTCATGTATGCGCGAAATGCCTTAAAAATGGCTTTAAAATGGATTTGGAGCATGGAGACGATTATCTCGGGATTGCAAGATAACCAAACAAAACTTTTAGTGGATTTCTACTTATTTTATTAAATATCATCTCCACCAAACAGGACAAGCTTGCATCTGTTATAGTTTTGGAGAAAAATGTGTTCATTTCATGTATGCGCGAAATGCCTTAAAAATGGCTTTAAAATGGATTTGGAGCATGGAGACGATTATCTCGGGATTGCAAGATAACCAAACAAAACTTTTAGTGGATTTCTACTTATTTTATTAAATATCATCTCCACCAAACAGGACAAGCTTGCATCTGTTATAGTTTTGGAGAAAAATGTGTTCATTTCATGTATGCGTGAAATGCCTTAAAAATGGCTTTAAAATGGATTTGGAGCATGGAGACGATTATCTCGGGATTGCAAGATAACCAAACAAAACTTTTAGTGGATTTCTACTTATTTTATTAAATATCATCTCCACCAAACAGGACAAGCTTGCATCTGTTATAGTTTTGGAGAAAAATGTGTTCATTTCATGTATGCGCGAAATGCCTTAAAAATGGCTTTAAAATGGATTTGGAGCATGGAGACGATTATCTCGGGATTGCAAGATAACCAAACAAAACTTTTAGTGGATTTCTACTTATTTTATTAAATATCATCTCCACCAAACAGGACAAGCTTGCATCTGTTATAGTTTTGGAGAAAAATGTGTTCATTTCATGTATGCGCGAAATGCCTTAAAAATGGCTTTAAAATGGATTTGGAGCATGGAGACGATTATCTCGGGATTGCAAGATAACCAAACAAAACTTTTAGTGGATTTCTACTTATTTTATTAAATATCATCTCCACCAAACAGGACAAGCTTGCATCTGTTATAGTTTTGGACAAAAATGTGTTCATTTCATGTATGCGCGAAATGCCTTAAAAATGGCTTTAAAATGGATTTGGAGCATGGAGACGATTATCTCGGGATTGCAATATAACTAAACAAAACTTTTAGTGGATTTCTACTTATTTTATTAAATATCATCTCCACCAAACAGGACAAGCTTGCATCTGTTATAGTTTTGGAGAAAAATGTGTTCATTTCATGTATGCGCGAAATGCCTTAAAAATGGCTTTAAAATGGATTTGGAGCATGGAGACGATTATCTCGGGATTGCAAGATAACCAAACAAAACTTTTAGTGGATTTCTACTTATTTTATTAAATATCATCTCCACCAAACAGGACAAGCTTGCATCTGTTATAGTTTTGGAGAAAAATGTGTTCATTTCATGTATGCGCGAAATGCCTTAAAAATGGCTTTAAAATGGATTTGGAGCATGGAGACGATTATCTCGGGATTGCAAGATAACCAAACAAAACTTTTAGTGGATTTCTACTTATTTTATTAAATATCATCTCCACCAAACAGGACAAGCTTGCATCTGTTATAGTTTTGGAGAAAAATGTGTTCATTTCATGTATGCGCGAAATGCCTTAAAAATGGCTTTAAAATGGATTTGGAGCATGGAGACGATTATCTCGGGATTGCAAGATAACCAAACAAAACTTTTAGTGGATTTCTACTTATTTTATTAAATATCATCTCCACCAAACAGGACAAGCTTGCATGTGTTATAGTTTTGGAGAAAAATGTGTTCATTTCATGTATGCGCAAAATGCCTTTGAAATGGCTTTAAAATGGATTTGGAGCATGGAGACGATTATCTCGGGATTGCAAGATAACCAAACAAAACTTTTAGTGGATTTCTACTTATTTTATTAAATATCATCTCCACCAAACAGGACAAACTTGCAAGTGTTATAGTTTTGGAGAAAAATGTGTTCATTTCATGTATGCGCAAAATGCCTTTGAAATGGCTTTAAAATGGATTTGGAGCATGGAGACGATTATCTCAGGATGGCAATATAAACAAACGAAACTTTTAGTAGATTTCTACTTATTTTATTAAATATTATCTCCACCAAACAGGACAAGCTTGCATCTGTTATAGTTTTGGAGAAAAATGTGTTAATTTCATGGATGCGCGATATGCCTTAAAAATGGCTTTAAAATGGATTTGGAGCATGGAGACGATTATCTCGGGATTGCAAGATAACCAAACAAAACTTTTAGTGGATTTCTACTTATTTTATTAAATATCATCTCCACCAAACAGGACAAGCTTGCATCTGTTATAGTTTTGGAGAAAAATGTGTTCATTTCATGTATGCGCGAAATGCCTTAAAAATGGCTTTAAAATGGATTTGGAGCATGGAGACGATTATCTCGGGATTGCAAGATAACCAAACAAAACTTTTAGTGGATTTCTACTTATTTTATTAAATATCATCTCCACCAAACAGGACAAGCTTGCATCTGTTATAGTTTTGGAGAAAAATGTGTTCATTTCATGTATGCGCGAAATGCCTTAAAAATGGCTTTAAAATGGATTTGGAGCATGGAGACGATTATCTCGGGATTGCAAGATAACCAAACAAAACTTTTAGTGGATTTCTACTTATTTTATTAAATATCATCTCCACCAAACAGGACAAGCTTGCATGTGTTATAGTTTTTGAGAAAAATGTGTTCATTTCATGTATGCGCAAAATGCCTTTGAAATGGCTTTAAAATGGATTTGGAGCATGGAGACGATTATCTAAGGATGGCAATATAAACAAACGAAACTTTTAGTAGATTTCTACTTATTTTATTAAATATTATCTCCACCAAACAGGACAAGCTTGCATCTGTTATAGTTTTGGAGAAAAATGTGTTCATTTCATGTATGCGCGAAATGCCTTAAAAATGGCTTTAAAATGGATTTGGAGCATGGAGACGATTACCTCGGGATTGCAAGATAACCAAACAAAACTTTTAGTGGATTTCTACTTATTTTATTAAATATCATCTCCACCAAACAGGACAAGCTTGCATCTGTTATAGTTTTGGAGAAAAATGTGTTCATTTCATGTATGCGCGAAATGCCTTAAAAATGGCTTTAAAATGGATTTGGAGCATGGAGACGATTATCTCGGGATTGCAAGATAACCAAACAAAACTTTTAGTGAATTTCTACTTATTTTATTAAATATCATCTACACCAAACAGGACAAGCTTGCATGTGTTATAGTTTTGGAGAAAAATGTGTTCATTTCATGTATGCGCGAAATGCCTTAAAAATGGCTTTAAAATGGATTTGGAGCATGGAGACGATTATCTCGGGATTGCAAGATAACCAAACAAAACTTTTAGTGGATTTCTACTTATTTTATTAAATATCATCTCCACCAAACAGGACAAGCTTGCATCTGTTATAGTTTTGGAGAAAAATGTGTTCATTTCATGTATGCGCGAAATGCCTTAAAAATGGCTTTAAAATAAATTTGGAGCATGGAGACGATTATCTCGGGATTGCAAGATAACCAAACAAAACTTTTAGTGGATTTCTACTTATTTTATTAAATATCATCTCCACCAAACAGGAAAAGCTTGCATCTGTTATAGTTTTGGAGAAAAATGTGTTCATTTCATGTATGCGCGAAATGCCTTAAAAATGGCTTTAAAATGGATTTGGAGCATGGAGACGATTATCTCGGGATTGCAAGATAACCAAACAAAACTTTTAGTGGATTTCTACTTATTTTATTAAATATCATCTCCACCAAACAGGACAAGCTTGCATCTGTTATAGTTTTGGAGAAAAATGTGTTCATTTCATGTATGCGCGAAATGCCTTAAAAATGGCTTTAAAATGGATTTGGAGCATGGAGACGATTATCTCGGGATTGCAAGATAACCAAACAAAACTTTTAGTGGATTTCTACTTATTTTATTAAATATCATCTCCACCAAACAGGACAAGCTTGCATCTGTTATAGTTTTGGAGAAAAATGTGTTCATTTCATGTATGCGCGAAATGCCTTAAAAATGGCTTTAAAATGGATTTGGAGCATGGAGACGATTATCTCGGGATTGCAAGATAACCAAACAAAACTTTTAGTGGATTTCTACTTATTTTATTAAATATCATCTCCACCAAACAGGACAAGCTTGCATCTGTTATAGTTTTGGAGAAAAATGTGTTCATTTCATGTATGCGCGAAATGCCTTAAAAATGGCTTTAAAATGGATTTGGAGCATGGAGACGATTATCTCGGGATTGCAAGATAACCAAACAAAACTTTTAGTGGATTTCTACTTATTTTATTAAATATCATCTCCACCAAACAGGACAAGCTTGCATGTGTTATAGTTTTGGAGAAAAATGTGTTCATTTCATGTATGCGCAAAATGCCTTTGAAATGGCTTTAAAATGGATTTGGAGCATGGAGACGATTATCTCGGGATTGCAAGATAACCAAACAAAACTTTTAGTGGATTTCTACTTATTTTATTAAATATCATCTCCACCAAACAGGACAAACTTGCATGTGTTATAGTTTTGGAGAAAAATGTGTTCATTTCATGTATGCGCAAAATGCCTTTGAAATGGCTTTAAAATGGATTTGGAGCATGGAGACGATTATCTCAGGATGGCAATATAAACAAACGAAACTTTTAGTAGATTTCTACTTATTTTATTAAATATTATCTCCACCAAACAGGACAAGCTTGCATCTGTTATAGTTTTGGAGAAAAATGTGTTAATTTCATGGATGCGCGATATGCCTTAAAAATGGCTTTAAAATGGATTTGGAGCATGGAGACGATTATCTCGGGATTGCAAGATAACCAAACAAAACTTTTAGTGGATTTCTACTTATTTTATTAAATATCATCTCCACCAAACAGGACAAGCTTGCATCTGTTATAGTTTTGGAGAAAAATGTGTTCATTTCATGTATGCGCGAAATGCCTTAAAAATGGCTTTAAAATGGATTTGGAGCATGGAGACGATTATCTCGGGATTGCAAGATAACCAAACAAAACTTTTAGTGGATTTCTACTTATTTTATTAAATATCATCTCCACCAAACAGGACAAGCTTGCATGTGTTATAGTTTTGGAGAAAAATGTGTTCATTTCATGTATGCGCAAAATGCCTTTGAAATGGCTTTAAAATGGATTTGGAGCATGGAGACGATTATCTAAGGATGGCAATATAAACAAACGAAACTTTTAGTAGATTTCTACTTATTTTATTAAATATTATCTCCACCAAACAGGACAAGCTTGCATCTGTTATAGTTTTGGAGAAAAATGTGTTCATTTCATGTATGCGCGAAATGCCTTAAAAATGGCTTTAAAATGGATTTGGAGCATGGAGACGATTACCTCGGGATTGCAAGATAACCAAACAAAACTTTTAGTGGATTTCTACTTATTTTATTAAATATCATCTCCACCAAACAGGACAAGCTTGCATCTGTTATAGTTTTGGAGAAAAATGTGTTCATTTCATGTATGCGCGAAATGCCTTAAAAATGGCTTTAAAATGGATTTGGAGCATGGAGACGATTATCTCGGGATTGCAAGATAACCAAACAAAACTTTTAGTGAATTTCTACTTATTTTATTAAATATCATCTCCACCAAACAGGACAAGCTTGCATGTGTTATAGTTTTGGAGAAAAATGTGTTCATTTCATGTATGCGCGAAATGCCTTAAAAATGGCTTTAAAATGGATTTGGAGCATGGAGACGATTATCTCGGGATTGCAAGATAACCAAACAAAACTTTTAGTGGATTTCTACTTATTTTATTAAATATCATCTCCACCAAACAGGACAAGCTTGCATCTGTTATAGTTTTGGAGAAAAATGTGTTCATTTCATGTATGCGCGAAATGCCTTAAAAATGGCTTTAAAATAAATTTGGAGCATGGAGACGATTATCTCGGGATTGCAAGATAACCAAACAAAACTTTTAGTGGATTTCTACTTATTTTATTAAATATCATCTCCACCAAACAGGAAAAGCTTGCATCTGTTATAGTTTTGGAGAAAAATGTGTTCATTTCATGTATGCGCGAAATGCCTTAAAAATGGCTTTAAAATGGATTTGGAGCATGGAGACGATTATCTCGGGATTGCAAGATAACCAAACAAAACTTTTAGTGGATTTCTACTTATTTTATTAAATATCATCTCCACCAAACAGGACAAGCTTGCATCTGTTATAGTTTTGGAGAAAAATGTGTTCATTTCATGTATGCGCGAAATGCCTTAAAAATGGCTTTAAAATGGATTTGGAGCATGGAGACGATTATCTCGGGATTGCAAGATAACCAAACAAAACTTTTAGTGGATTTCTACTTATTTTATTAAATATCATCTCCACCAAACAGGACAAGCTTGCATCTGTTATAGTTTTGGAGAAAAATGTGTTCATTTCATGTATGCGCGAAATGCCTTAAAAATGGCTTTAAAACGGATTTGGAGCATGGAGACGATTATCTCGGGATTGCAATATAACCAAACAAAACTTTTAGTGGATTTCTACTTATTTTATTTAATATCATCTCCACCAAACAGGACAAGCTTGCATCTGTTATAGTTTTGGAGAAAAATGTGTTCATTTCATGTATGCGCGAAATGCCTTAAAAATGGCTTTAAAATGGATTTGGAGCATGGAGACGATTATCTCGGGATTGCAAGATAACCAAACAAAACTTTTAGTGGATTTCTACTTATTTTATTAAATATCATCTCCACCAAACAGGACAAGCTTGCATGTGTTATAGTTTTGGAGAAAAATGTGTTCATTTCATGTATGCGCGAAATGCCTTAAAAATGGCTTTAAAATGGATTTGGAGCATGGAGACGATTATCTCGGGATTGCAAGATAACCAAACAAAACTTTTAGTGGATTTCTACTTATTTTATTAAATATCATCTCCACCAAACAGGACAAGCTTGCATGTGTTATAGTTTTGGAGAAAAATGTGTTCATTTCATGTATGCGCAAAATGCCTTTGAAATGGCTTTAAAATGGATTTGGAGCATGGAGACGATTATCTCAGGATGGCAATATAAACAAACGAAACTTTTAGTAGATTTCTACTTATTTTATTAAATATTATCTCCACCAAACAGGACAAGCTTGCATCTGTTATAGTTTTGGAGAAAAATGTGTTCATTTCATGTATGCGCAAAATGCCTTTGAAATGGCTTTAAAATGGATTTGGAGCATGGAGACGATTATCTCAGGATGGCAATATAAACAAACGAAACTTTTAGTAGATTTCTACTTATTTTATTAAATATTATCTCCACCAAACAGGACAAGCTTGCATCTGTTATAGTTTTGGAGAAAAATGTGTTCATTTCATGTATGCGCGAAATGCCTTAAAAATGGCTTTAAAATGGATTTGGAGCATGGAGACGATTATCTCGGGATTGCAAGATAACCAAACAAAACTTTTAGTGGATTTCTACTTATTTTATTAAATATCATCTCCACCAAACAGGACAAGCTTGCATCTGTTATAGTTTTGGAGAAAAATGTGTTCATTTCATGTATGCGCGAAATGCCTTAAAAATGGCTTTAAAATGGATTTGGAGCATGGAGACGATTATCTCGGGATTGCAAGATAACCAAACAAAACTTTTAGTGGATTTCTACTTATTTTATTAAATATCATCTCCACCAAACAGGACAAGCTTGCATCTGTTATAGTTTTGGAGAAAAATGTGTTCATTTCATGTATGCGCGAAATGCCTTAAAAATGGCTTTAAAATGGATTTGGAGCATGGAGACGATTATCTCGGGATTGCAAGATAACCAAACAAAACTTTTAGTGGATTTCTACTTATTTTATTAAATATCATCTCCACCAAACAGGACAAGCTTGCATCTGTTATAGTTTTGGAGAAAAATGTGTTCATTTCATGTATGCGCGAAATGCCTTAAAAATGGCTTTAAAATGGATTTGGAGCATGGAGACGATTATCTCGGGATTGCAAGATAACCAAACAAAACTTTTAGTGGATTTCTACTTATTTTATTAAATATCATCTCCACCAAACTGGACAAGCTTGCATCTGTTATAGTTTTGGAGAAAAATGTGTTCATTTCATGTATGCGCGAAATGCCTTAAAAATGGCTTTAAAATGGATTTGGAGCATGGAGACGATTATCTCGGGATTGCAAGATAACCAAACAAAACTTTTAGTGGATTTCTACTTATTTTATTAAATATCATCTCCACCAAACAGGACAAGCTTGCATCTGTTATAGTTTTGGAGAAAAATGTGTTCATTTCATGTATGCACGAAATGCCTTAAAAATGGCTTTAAAATGGATTTGGAGCATGGAGACGATTATCTCGGGATTGCAAGATAACCAAACAAAACTTTTAGTGGATTTCTACTTATTTTATTAAATATCATCTCCACCAAACAGGACAAGCTTGCATCTGTTATAGTTTTGGAGAAAAATGTGTTCATTTCATGTATGCGCGAAATGCCTTAAAAATGGCTTTAAAATGGATTTGGAGCATGGAGACGATTATCTCGGGATTGCAAGATAACCAAACAAAACTTTTAGTGGATTTCTACTTATTTTATTAAATATCATCTCCACCAAACAGGACAAGCTTGCATCTGTTATAGTTTTGGAGAAAAATGTGTTCATTTCATGTATGCGCGAAATGCCTTAAAAATGGCTTTAAAATGGATTTGGAGCATGGAGACGATTATCTCGGGATTGCAAGATAACCAAACAAAACTTTTAGTGGATTTCTACTTATTTTATTAAATATCATCTCCACCAAACAGGACAAGCTTGCATCTGTTATAGTTTTGGAGAAAAATGTGTTCATTTCATGTATGCGCGAAATGCCTTAAAAATGGCTTTAAAATGGATTTGGAGCATGGAGACGATTATCTCGGGATTGCAAGATAACCAAACAAAACTTTTAGTGGATTTCAACTTATTTTATTAAATATCATCTCCACCAAACAGGACAAGCTTGCATGTGTTAAAGTTTTGGAGAAAAATGTGTTCATTTCATGTATGCGCAAAATGCCTTTGAAATGGCTTTAAAATGGATTTGGAGCATGGAGACGATTATCTCAGGATGGCAATATAAACAAACGAAACTTTTAGTAGATTTCTACTTATTTTATTAAATATTATCTCCACCAAACAGGACAAGCTTGCATCTGTTATAGTTTTGGAGAAAAATGTGTTCATTTCATGTATGCGCGAAATGCCTTAAAAATGGCTTTAAAATGGATTTGGAGCATGGAGACGATTATCTCGGGATTGCAATATAACCAAACAAAACTTTAAGTGGATTTCTACTTATTTTATTAAATATCATCTCCACCAAACAGAACAAGCTTGCATCTGTTATAGTTTTGGAGAAAAATGTGTTCATTTCATGTATGCGCGAAATGCCTTAAAAATGGCTTTAAAATGGATTTGGAGCATGGAGACGATTATCTCGGGATTGCAAGATAACCAAACAAAACTTTTAGTGGATTTCTACTTACTTTATTAAATATCATCTCCACCAAACAGGACAAGCTTGCATCTGTTATAGTTTTGGAGAAAAATGTGTTCATTTCATGTATGCGCGAAATGCCTTAAAAATGGCTTTAAAATGGATTTGGAGCATGGAGACGATTATCTCGGGATTGCAAGATAACCAAACAAAACTTTTAGTGGATTTCTACTTATTTTATTAAATATCATCTCCACCAAACAGGACAAGCTTGCATCTGTTATAGTTTTGGAGAAAAATGTGTTCATTTCATGTATGCGCGAAATGCCTTAAAAATGGCTTTAAAATGGATTTGGAGCATGGAGACGATTATCTCGGGATTGCAAGATAACCAAACAAAACTTTTAGTGGATTTCTACTTATTTTATTAAATATCATCTCCACCAAACAGGACAAGCTTGCATCTGTTATAGTTTTGGAGAAAAATGTGTTCATTTCATGTATGCGCGAAATGCCTTAAAAATGGCTTTAAAATGGATTTGGAGCATGGAGACGATTATCTCGGGATTGCAAGATAACCAAACAAAACTTTTAGTGGATTTCTACTTATTTTATTAAATATCATCTCCACCAAACAGGACAAGCTTGCATCTGTTATAGTTTTGGAGAAAAATGTGTTCATTTCATGTATGCGCGAAATGCCTTAAAAATGGCTTTAAAATAAATTTGGAGCATGGAGACGATTATCTCGGGATTGCAAGATAACCAAACAAAACTTTTAGTGGATTTCAACTTATTTTATTAAATATCATCTCCACCAAACAGGACAAGCTTGCATGTGTTAAAGTTTTGGAGAAAAATGTGTTCATTTCATGTATGCGCAAAATGCCTTTGAAATGGCTTTAAAATGGATTTGGAGCATGGAGACGATTATCTCAGGATGGCAATATAAACAAACGAAACTTTTAGTAGATTTCTACTTATTTTATTAAATATTATCTCCACCAAACAGGACAAGCTTGCATCTGTTATAGTTTTGGAGAAAAATGTGTTCATTTCATGTATGCGCGAAATGCCTTAAAAATGGCTTTAAAATGGATTTGGAGCATGGAGACGATTATCTCGGGATTGCAAGATAACCAAACAAAACTTTTAGTGGATTTCTACTTTTTTTATTAAATATCATCTCCACCAAACAGGACAAGCTTGCATCTGTTATAGTTTTGGAGAAAAATGTGTTCATTTCATGTATGCGCGAAATGCCTTAAAAATGGCTTTAAAATGGATTTGGAGCATGGAGACGATTATCTCGGGATTGCAATATAACCAAACAAAACTTTAAGTGGATTTCTACTTATTTTATTAAATATCATCTCCACCAAACAGAACAAGCTTGCATCTGTTATAGTTTTGGAGAAAAATGTGTTCATTTCATGTATGCGCGAAATGCCTTAAAAATGGCTTTAAAATGGATTTGGAGCATGGAGACGATTATCTCGGGATTGCAAGATAACCAAACAAAACTTTTAGTGGATTTCTACTTACTTTATTAAATATCATCTCCACCAAACAGGACAAGCTTGCATCTGTTATAGTTTTGGAGAAAAATGTGTTCATTTCATGTATGCGCGAAATGCCTTAAAAATGGCTTTAAAATGGATTTGGAGCATGGAGACGATTATCTCGGGATTGCAAGATAACCAAACAAAACTTTTAGTGGATTTCTACTTATTTTATTAAATATCATCTCCACCAAACAGGACAAGCTTGCATCTGTTATAGTTTTGGAGAAAAATGTGTTCATTTCATGTATGCGCGAAATGCCTTAAAAATGGCTTTAAAATGGATTTGGAGCATGGAGACGATTATCTCGGGATTGCAAGATAACCAAACAAAACTTTTAGTGGATTTCTACTTATTTTATTAAATATCATCTCCACCAAACAGGACAAGCTTGCATCTGTTATAGTTTTGGAGAAAAATGTGTTCATTTCATGTATGCGCGAAATGCCTTAAAAATGGCTTTAAAATGGATTTGGAGCATGGAGACGATTATCTCGGGATTGCAAGATAACCAAACAAAACTTTTAGTGGATTTCTACTTATTTTATTAAATATCATCTCCACCAAACAGGACAAGCTTGCATCTGTTATAGTTTTGGAGAAAAATGTGTTCATTTCATGTATGCGCGAAATGCCTTAAAAATGGCTTTAAAATGGATTTGGAGCATGGAGACGATTATCTCGGGATTGCAAGATAACCAAACAAAACTTTTAGTGGATTTCTACTTATTTTATTAAATATCATCTCCACCAAACAGGACAAGCTTGCATCTGTTATAGTTTTGGAGAAAAATGTGTTCATTTCATGTATGCGTGAAATGCCTTAAAAATGGCTTTAAAATGGATTTGGAGCATGGAGACGATTATCTCGGGATTGCAAGATAACCAAACAAAACTTTTAGTGGATTTCTACTTATTTTATTAAATATCATCTCCACCAAACAGGACAAGCTTGCATCTGTTATAGTTTTGGAGAAAAATGTGTTCATTTCATGTATGCGCGAAATGCCTTAAAAATGGCTTTAAAATGGATTTGGAGCATGGAGACGATTATCTCGGGATTGCAAGATAACCAAACAAAACTTTTAGTGGATTTCTACTTATTTTATTAAATATCATCTCCACCAAACAGGACAAGCTTGCATCTGTTATAGTTTTGGAGAAAAATGTGTTCATTTCATGTATGCGCGAAATGCCTTAAAAATGGCTTTAAAATGGATTTGGAGCATGGAGACGATTATCTCGGGATTGCAAGATAACCAAACAAAACTTTTAGTGGATTTCTACTTATTTTATTAAATATCATCTCCACCAAACAGGACAAGCTTGCATCTGTTATAGTTTTGGACAAAAATGTGTTCATTTCATGTATGCGCGAAATGCCTTAAAAATGGCTTTAAAATGGATTTGGAGCATGGAGACGATTATCTCGGGATTGCAATATAACCAAACAAAACTTTTAGTGGATTTCTACTTATTTTATTAAATATCATCTCCACCAAACAGGACAAGCTTGCATCTGTTATAGTTTTGGAGAAAAATGTGTTCATTTCATGTATGCGCGAAATGCCTTAAAAATGGCTTTAAAATGGATTTGGAGCATGGAGACGATTATCTCGGGATTGCAAGATAACCAAACAAAACTTTTAGTGGATTTCTACTTATTTTATTAAATATCATCTCCACCAAACAGGACAAGCTTGCATCTGTTATAGTTTTGGAGAAAAATGTGTTCATTTCATGTATGCGCGAAATGCCTTAAAAATGGCTTTAAAATGGATTTGGAGCATGGAGACGATTATCTCGGGATTGCAAGATAACCAAACAAAACTTTTAGTGGATTTCTACTTATTTTATTAAATATCATCTCCACCAAACAGGACAAGCTTGCATCTGTTATAGTTTTGGAGAAAAATGTGTTCATTTCATGTATGCGCGAAATGCCTTAAAAATGGCTTTAAAATGGATTTGGAGCATGGAGACGATTATCTCGGGATTGCAAGATAACCAAACAAAACTTTTAGTGGATTTCTACTTATTTTATTAAATATCATCTCCACCAAACAGGACAAGCTTGCATCTGTTATAGTTTTGGAGAAAAATGTGTTCATTTCATGTATGCGCGAAATGCCTTAAAAATGGCTTTAAAATGGATTTGGAGCATGGAGACGATTATCTCGGGATTGCAAGATAACCAAACAAAACTTTTAGTGGATTTCTACTTATTTTATTAAATATCATCTCCACCAAACAGGACAAGCTTGCATCTGTTATAGTTTTGGAGAAAAATGTGTTCATTTCATGTATGCGCGAAATGCCTTAAAAATGGCTTTAAAATGGATTTGGAGCATGGAGACGATTATCTCGGGATTGCAAGATAACCAAACAAAACTTTTAGTGGATTTCTACTTATTTTATTAAATATCATCTCCACCAAACAGGACAAGCTTGCATCTGTTATAGTTTTGGAGAAAAATGTGTTCATTTCATGTATGCGTGAAATGCCTTAAAAATGGCTTTAAAATGGATTTGGAGCATGGAGACGATTATCTCGGGATTGCAAGATAACCAAACAAAACTTTTAGTGGATTTCTACTTATTTTATTAAATATCATCTCCACCAAACAGGACAAGCTTGCATCTGTTATAGTTTTGGAGAAAAATGTGTTCATTTCATGTATGCGCGAAATGCCTTAAAAATGGCTTTAAAATGGATTTGGAGCATGGAGACGATTATCTCGGGATTGCAAGATAACCAAACAAAACTTTTAGTGGATTTCTACTTATTTTATTAAATATCATCTCCACCAAACAGGACAAGCTTGCATCTGTTATAGTTTTGGAGAAAAATGTGTTCATTTCATGTATGCGCGAAATGCCTTAAAAATGGCTTTAAAATGGATTTGGAGCATGGAGACGATTATCTCGGGATTGCAAGATAACCAAACAAAACTTTTAGTGGATTTCTACTTATTTTATTAAATATCATCTCCACCAAACAGGACAAGCTTGCATCTGTTATAGTTTTGGACAAAAATGTGTTCATTTCATGTATGCGCGAAATGCCTTAAAAATGGCTTTAAAATGGATTTGGAGCATGGAGACGATTATCTCGGGATTGCAATATAACCAAACAAAACTTTTAGTGGATTTCTACTTATTTTATTAAATATCATCTCCACCAAACAGGACAAGCTTGCATCTGTTATAGTTTTGGAGAAAAATGTGTTCATTTCATGTATGCGCGAAATGCCTTAAAAATGGCTTTAAAATGGATTTGGAGCATGGAGACGATTATCTCGGGATTGCAAGATAACCAAACAAAACTTTTAGTGGATTTCTACTTATTTTATTAAATATCATCTCCACCAAACAGGACAAGCTTGCATCTGTTATAGTTTTGGAGAAAAATGTGTTCATTTCATGTATGCGCGAAATGCCTTAAAAATGGCTTTAAAATGGATTTGGAGCATGGAGACGATTATCTCGGGATTGCAAGATAACCAAACAAAACTTTTAGTGGATTTCTACTTATTTTATTAAATATCATCTCCACCAAACAGGACAAGCTTGCATCTGTTATAGTTTTGGAGAAAAATGTGTTCATTTCATGTATGCGCGAAATGCCTTAAAAATGGCTTTAAAATGGATTTGGAGCATGGAGACGATTATCTCGGGATTGCAAGATAACCAAACAAAACTTTTAGTGGATTTCTACTTATTTTATTAAATATCATCTCCACCAAACAGGACAAGCTTGCATGTGTTATAGTTTTGGAGAAAAATGTGTTCATTTCATGTATGCGCAAAATGCCTTTGAAATGGCTTTAAAATGGATTTGGAGCATGGAGACGATTATCTCGGGATTGCAAGATAACCAAACAAAACTTTTAGTGGATTTCTACTTATTTTATTAAATATCATCTCCACCAAACAGGACAAACTTGCATGTGTTATAGTTTTGGAGAAAAATGTGTTCATTTCATGTATGCGCAAAATGCCTTTGAAATGGCTTTAAAATGGATTTGGAGCATGGAGACGATTATCTCAGGATGGCAATATAAACAAACGAAACTTTTAGTAGATTTCTACTTATTTTATTAAATATTATCTCCACCAAACAGGACAAGCTTGCATCTGTTATAGTTTTGGAGAAAAATGTGTTAATTTCATGGATGCGCGATATGCCTTAAAAATGGCTTTAAAATGGATTTGGAGCATGGAGACGATTATCTCGGGATTGCAAGATAACCAAACAAAACTTTTAGTGGATTTCTACTTATTTTATTAAATATCATCTCCACCAAACAGGACAAGCTTGCATCTGTTATAGTTTTGGAGAAAAATGTGTTCATTTCATGTATGCGCGAAATGCCTTAAAAATGGCTTTAAAATGGATTTGGAGCATGGAGACGATTATCTCGGGATTGCAAGATAACCAAACAAAACTTTTAGTGGATTTCTACTTATTTTATTAAATATCATCTCCACCAAACAGGACAAGCTTGCATCTGTTATAGTTTTGGAGAAAAATGTGTTCATTTCATGTATGCGCGAAATGCCTTAAAAATGGCTTTAAAATGGATTTGGAGCATGGAGACGATTATCTCGGGATTGCAAGATAACCAAACAAAACTTTTAGTGGATTTCTACTTATTTTATTAAATATCATCTCCACCAAACAGGACAAGCTTGCATCTGTTATAGTTTTGGAGAAAAATGTGTTCATTTCATGTATGCGCGAAATGCCTTAAAAATGGCTTTAAAATGGATTTGGAGCATGGAGACGATTATCTCGGGATTGCAAGATAACCAAACAAAACTTTTAGTGGATTTCTACTTATTTTATTAAATATCATCTCCACAAAACAGGACAAGCTTGCATGTGTTATAGTTTTGGAGAAAAATGTGTTCATTTCATGTATGCGCAAAATGCCTTTGAAATGGCTTTAAAATGGATTTGGAGCATGGAGACGATTATCTCAGGATGGCAATATAAACAAACGAAACTTTTAGTAGATTTCTACTTATTTTATTAAATATTATCTCCACCAAACAGGACAAGCTTGCATCTGTTATAGTTTTGGAGAAAAATGTGTTCATTTCATGTATGCGCGAAATGCCTTAAAAATGGCTTTAAAATGGATTTGGAGCATGGAGACGATTATCTCGGGATTGCAAGATAACCAAACAAAACTTTTAGTGGATTTCTACTTATTTTATTAAATATCATCTCCACCAAACAGGACAAGCTTGCATCTGTTATAGTTTTGGAGAAAAATGTGTTCATTTCATGTATGCGCGAAATGCCTTAAAAATGGCTTTAAAATGGATTTGGAGCATGGAGACGATTATCTCGGGATTGCAAGATAACCAAACAAAACTTTTAGTGAATTTCTACTTATTTTATTAAATATCATCTCCACCAAACAGGACAAGCTTGCATGTGTTATAGTTTTGGAGAAAAATGTGTTCATTTCATGTATGCGCGAAATGCCTTAAAAATGGCTTTAAAATGGATTTGGAGCATGGAGACGATTATCTCGGGATTGCAAGATAACCAAACAAAACTTTTAGTGTATTTCTACTTATTTTATTAAATATCATCTCCACCAAACAGGACAAGCTTGCATCTGTTATAGTTTTGGAGAAAAATGTGTTCATTTCATGTATGCGCGAAATGCCTTAAAAATGGCTTTAAAATGGATTTGGAGCATGGAGACGATTATCTCGGGATTGCAAGATAACCAAACAAAACTTTTAGTGGATTTCTACTTATTTTATTAAATATCATCTCCACCAAACAGGACAAGCTTGCATCTGTTATAGTTTTGGAGAAAAATGTGTTCATTTCATGTATGCGCGAAATGCCTTAAAAATGGCTTTAAAATGGATTTGGAGCATGGAGACGATTATCTCGGGATTGCAAGATAACCAAACAAAACTTTTAGTGAATTTCTACTTATTTTATTAAATATCATCTCCACCAAACAGGACAAGCTTGCATGTGTTATAGTTTTGGAGAAAAATGTGTTCATTTCATGTATGCGCGAAATGCCTTAAAAATGGCTTTAAAATGGATTTGGAGCATGGAGACGATTATCTCGGGATTGCAAGATAACCAAACAAAACTTTTAGTGTATTTCTACTTATTTTATTAAATATCATCTCCACCAAACAGGACAAGCTTGCATCTGTTATAGTTTTGGAGAAAAATGTGTTCATTTCATGTATGCGCGAAATGCCTTAAAAATGGCTTTAAAATGGATTTGGAGCATGGAGACGATTATCTCGGGATTGCAAGATAACCAAACAAAACTTTTAGTGGATTTCTACTTATTTTATTAAATATCATCTCCACCAAACAGGACAAGCTTGCATCTGTTATAGTTTTGGAGAAAAATGTGTTCATTTCATGTATGCGCGAAATGCCTTAAAAATGGCTTTAAAATGGATTTGGAGCATGGAGACGATTATCTCGGGATTGCAAGATAACCAAACAAAACTTTTAGTGGATTTCTACTTATTTTATTAAATATCATCTCCACCAAACAGGACAAGCTTGCATCTGTTATAGTTTTGGAGAAAAATGTGTTCATTTCATGTATGCGCGAAATGCCTTAAAAATGGCTTTAAAATGGATTTGGAGCATGGAGACGATTATCTCGGGATTGCAAGATAACCAAACAAAACTTTTAGTGGATTTCTACTTATTTTATTAAATATCATCTCCACCAAACAGGACAAGCTTGCATCTGTTATAGTTTTGGAGAAAAATGTGTTCATTTCATGTATGCGCGAAATGCCTTAAAAATGGCTTTAAAATGGATTTGGAGCATGGAGACGATTATCTCGGGATTGCAAGATAACCAAACAAAACTTTTAGTGGATTTCTACTTATTTTATTAAATATCATCTCCACCAAACAGGACAAGCTTGCATCTGTTATAGTTTTGGAGAAAAATGTGTTCATTTCATGTATGCGTGAAATGCCTTAAAAATGGCTTTAAAATGGATTTGGAGCATGGAGACGATTATCTCGGGATTGCAAGATAACCAAACAAAACTTTTAGTGGATTTCTACTTATTTTATTAAATATCATCTCCACCAAACAGGACAAGCTTGCATCTGTTATAGTTTTGGAGAAAAATGTGTTCATTTCATGTATGCGCGAAATGCCTTAAAAATGGCTTTAAAATGGATTTGGAGCATGGAGACGATTATCTCGGGATTGCAAGATAACCAAACAAAACTTTTAGTGGATTTCTACTTATTTTATTAAATATCATCTCCACCAAACAGGACAAGCTTGCATCTGTTATAGTTTTGGAGAAAAATGTGTTCATTTCATGTATGCGCGAAATGCCTTAAAAATGGCTTTAAAATGGATTTGGAGCATGGAGACGATTATCTCGGGATTGCAAGATAACCAAACAAAACTTTTAGTGGATTTCTACTTATTTTATTAAATATCATCTCCACCAAACAGGACAAGCTTGCATCTGTTATAGTTTTGGACAAAAATGTGTTCATTTCATGTATGCGCGAAATGCCTTAAAAATGGCTTTAAAATGGATTTGGAGCATGGAGACGATTATCTCGGGATTGCAATATAACCAAACAAAACTTTTAGTGGATTTCTACTTATTTTATTAAATATCATCTCCACCAAACAGGACAAGCTTGCATCTGTTATAGTTTTGGAGAAAAATGTGTTCATTTCATGTATGCGCGAAATGCCTTAAAAATGGCTTTAAAATGGATTTGGAGCATGGAGACGATTATCTCGGGATTGCAAGATAACCAAACAAAACTTTTAGTGGATTTCTACTTATTTTATTAAATATCATCTCCACCAAACAGGACAAGCTTGCATCTGTTATAGTTTTGGAGAAAAATGTGTTCATTTCATGTATGCGCGAAATGCCTTAAAAATGGCTTTAAAATGGATTTGGAGCATGGAGACGATTATCTCGGGATTGCAAGATAACCAAACAAAACTTTTAGTGGATTTCTACTTATTTTATTAAATATCATCTCCACCAAACAGGACAAGCTTGCATCTGTTATAGTTTTGGAGAAAAATGTGTTCATTTCATGTATGCGCGAAATGCCTTAAAAATGGCTTTAAAATGGATTTGGAGCATGGAGACGATTATCTCGGGATTGCAAGATAACCAAACAAAACTTTTAGTGGATTTCTACTTATTTTATTAAATATCATCTCCACCAAACAGGACAAGCTTGCATCTGTTATAGTTTTGGAGAAAAATGTGTTCATTTCATGTATGCGCGAAATGCCTTAAAAATGGCTTTAAAATGGATTTGGAGCATGGAGACGATTATCTCGGGATTGCAAGATAACCAAACAAAACTTTTAGTGGATTTCTACTTATTTTATTAAATATCATCTCCACCAAACAGGACAAGCTTGCATCTGTTATAGTTTTGGAGAAAAATGTGTTCATTTCATGTATGCGCGAAATGCCTTAAAAATGGCTTTAAAATGGATTTGGAGCATGGAGACGATTATCTCGGGATTGCAAGATAACCAAACAAAACTTTTAGTGGATTTCTACTTATTTTATTAAATATCATCTCCACCAAACAGGACAAGCTTGCATCTGTTATAGTTTTGGAGAAAAATGTGTTCATTTCATGTATGCGTGAAATGCCTTAAAAATGGCTTTAAAATGGATTTGGAGCATGGAGACGATTATCTCGGGATTGCAAGATAACCAAACAAAACTTTTAGTGGATTTCTACTTATTTTATTAAATATCATCTCCACCAAACAGGACAAGCTTGCATCTGTTATAGTTTTGGAGAAAAATGTGTTCATTTCATGTATGCGCGAAATGCCTTAAAAATGGCTTTAAAATGGATTTGGAGCATGGAGACGATTATCTCGGGATTGCAAGATAACCAAACAAAACTTTTAGTGGATTTCTACTTATTTTATTAAATATCATCTCCACCAAACAGGACAAGCTTGCATCTGTTATAGTTTTGGAGAAAAATGTGTTCATTTCATGTATGCGCGAAATGCCTTAAAAATGGCTTTAAAATGGATTTGGAGCATGGAGACGATTATCTCGGGATTGCAAGATAACCAAACAAAACTTTTAGTGGATTTCTACTTATTTTATTAAATATCATCTCCACCAAACAGGACAAGCTTGCATCTGTTATAGTTTTGGACAAAAATGTGTTCATTTCATGTATGCGCGAAATGCCTTAAAAATGGCTTTAAAATGGATTTGGAGCATGGAGACGATTATCTCGGGATTGCAATATAACCAAACAAAACTTTTAGTGGATTTCTACTTATTTTATTAAATATCATCTCCACCAAACAGGACAAGCTTGCATCTGTTATAGTTTTGGAGAAAAATGTGTTCATTTCATGTATGCGCGAAATGCCTTAAAAATGGCTTTAAAATGGATTTGGAGCATGGAGACGATTATCTCGGGATTGCAAGATAACCAAACAAAACTTTTAGTGGATTTCTACTTATTTTATTAAATATCATCTCCACCAAACAGGACAAGCTTGCATCTGTTATAGTTTTGGAGAAAAATGTGTTCATTTCATGTATGCGCGAAATGCCTTAAAAATGGCTTTAAAATGGATTTGGAGCATGGAGACGATTATCTCGGGATTGCAAGATAACCAAACAAAACTTTTAGTGGATTTCTACTTATTTTATTAAATATCATCTCCACCAAACAGGACAAGCTTGCATCTGTTATAGTTTTGGAGAAAAATGTGTTCATTTCATGTATGCGCGAAATGCCTTAAAAATGGCTTTAAAATGGATTTGGAGCATGGAGACGATTATCTCGGGATTGCAAGATAACCAAACAAAACTTTTAGTGGATTTCTACTTATTTTATTAAATATCATCTCCACCAAACAGGACAAGCTTGCATGTGTTATAGTTTTGGAGAAAAATGTGTTCATTTCATGTATGCGCAAAATGCCTTTGAAATGGCTTTAAAATGGATTTGGAGCATGGAGACGATTATCTCGGGATTGCAAGATAACCAAACAAAACTTTTAGTGGATTTCTACTTATTTTATTAAATATCATCTCCACCAAACAGGACAAACTTGCATGTGTTATAGTTTTGGAGAAAAATGTGTTCATTTCATGTATGCGCAAAATGCCTTTGAAATGGCTTTAAAATGGATTTGGAGCATGGAGACGATTATCTCAGGATGGCAATATAAACAAACGAAACTTTTAGTAGATTTCTACTTATTTTATTAAATATTATCTCCACCAAACAGGACAAGCTTGCATCTGTTATAGTTTTGGAGAAAAATGTGTTAATTTCATGGATGCGCGATATGCCTTAAAAATGGCTTTAAAATGGATTTGGAGCATGGAGACGATTATCTCGGGATTGCAAGATAACCAAACAAAACTTTTAGTGGATTTCTACTTATTTTATTAAATATCATCTCCACCAAACAGGACAAGCTTGCATCTGTTATAGTTTTGGAGAAAAATGTGTTCATTTCATGTATGCGCGAAATGCCTTAAAAATGGCTTTAAAATGGATTTGGAGCATGGAGACGATTATCTCGGGATTGCAAGATAACCAAACAAAACTTTTAGTGGATTTCTACTTATTTTATTAAATATCATCTCCACCAAACAGGACAAGCTTGCATCTGTTATAGTTTTGGACAAAAATGTGTTCATTTCATGTATGCGCGAAATGCCTTAAAAATGGCTTTAAAATGGATTTGGAGCATGGAGACGATTATCTCGGGATTGCAATATAACCAAACAAAACTTTTAGTGGATTTCTACTTATTTTATTAAATATCATCTCCACCAAACAGGACAAGCTTGCATCTGTTATAGTTTTGGAGAAAAATGTGTTCATTTCATGTATGCGCGAAATGCCTTAAAAATGGCTTTAAAATGGATTTGGAGCATGGAGACGATTATCTCGGGATTGCAAGATAACCAAACAAAACTTTTAGTGGATTTCTACTTATTTTATTAAATATCATCTCCACCAAACAGGACAAGCTTGCATCTGTTATAGTTTTGGAGAAAAATGTGTTCATTTCATGTATGCGCGAAATGCCTTAAAAATGGCTTTAAAATGGATTTGGAGCATGGAGACGATTATCTCGGGATTGCAAGATAACCAAACAAAACTTTTAGTGGATTTCTACTTATTTTATTAAATATCATCTCCACCAAACAGGACAAACTTGCATGTGTTATAGTTTTGGAGAAAAATGTGTTCATTTCATGTATGCGCAAAATGCCTTTGAAATGGCTTTAAAATGGATTTGGAGCATGGAGACGATTATCTCAGGATGGCAATATAAACAAACGAAACTTTTAGTAGATTTCTACTTATTTTATTAAATATTATCTCCACCAAACAGGACAAGCTTGCATCTGTTATAGTTTTGGAGAAAAATGTGTTAATTTCATGGATGCGCGATATGCCTTAAAAATGGCTTTAAAATGGATTTGGAGCATGGAGACGATTATCTCGGGATTGCAAGATAACCAAACAAAACTTTTAGTGGATTTCTACTTATTTTATTAAATATCATCTCCACCAAACAGGACAAGCTTGCATCTGTTATAGTTTTGGAGAAAAATGTGTTCATTTCATGTATGCGCGAAATGCCTTAAAAATGGCTTTAAAATGGATTTGGAGCATGGAGACGATTATCTCGGGATTGCAAGATAACCAAACAAAACTTTTAGTGGATTTCTACTTATTTTATTAAATATCATCTCCACCAAACAGGACAAGCTTGCATCTGTTATAGTTTTGGAGAAAAATGTGTTCATTTCATGTATGCGCGAAATGCCTTAAAAATGGCTTTAAAATGGATTTGGAGCATGGAGACGATTATCTCGGGATTGCAAGATAACCAAACAAAACTTTTAGTGGATTTCTACTTATTTTATTAAATATCATCTCCACCAAACAGGACAAGCTTGCATCTGTTATAGTTTTGGAGAAAAATGTGTTCATTTCATGTATGCGCGAAATGCCTTAAAAATGGCTTTAAAATGGATTTGGAGCATGGAGACGATTATCTCGGGATTGCAAGATAACCAAACAAAACTTTTAGTGGATTTCTACTTATTTTATTAAATATCATCTCCACCAAACAGGACAAGCTTGCATGTGTTATAGTTTTGGAGAAAAATGTGTTCATTTCATGTATGCGCAAAATGCCTTTGAAATGGCTTTAAAATGGATTTGGAGCATGGAGACGATTATCTCAGGATGGCAATATAAACAAACGAAACTTTTAGTAGATTTCTACTTATTTTATTAAATATTATCTCCACCAAACAGGACAAGCTTGCATCTGTTATAGTTTTGGAGAAAAATGTGTTCATTTCATGTATGCGCGAAATGCCTTAAAAATGGCTTTAAAATGGATTTGGAGCATGGAGACGATTATCTCGGGATTGCAAGATAACCAAACAAAACTTTTAGTGGATTTCTACTTATTTTATTAAATATCATCTCCACCAAACAGGACAAGCTTGCATCTGTTATAGTTTTGGAGAAAAATGTGTTCATTTCATGTATGCGCGAAATGCCTTAAAAATGGCTTTAAAATGGATTTGGAGCATGGAGACGATTATCTCGGGATTGCAAGATAACCAAACAAAACTTTTAGTGAATTTCTACTTATTTTATTAAATATCATCTCCACCAAACAGGACAAGCTTGCATGTGTTATAGTTTTGGAGAAAAATGTGTTCATTTCATGTATGCGCGAAATGCCTTAAAAATGGCTTTAAAATGGATTTGGAGCATGGAGACGATTATCTCGGGATTGCAAGATAACCAAACAAAACTTTTAGTGTATTTCTACTTATTTTATTAAATATCATCTCCACCAAACAGGACAAGCTTGCATCTGTTATAGTTTTGGAGAAAAATGTGTTCATTTCATGTATGCGCGAAATGCCTTAAAAATGGCTTTAAAATGGATTTGGAGCATGGAGACGATTATCTCGGGATTGCAAGATAACCAAACAAAACTTTTAGTGGATTTCTACTTATTTTATTAAATATCATCTCCACCAAACATGACAAGCTTGCATCTGTTATAGTTTTGGAGAAAAATGTGTTCATTTCATGTATGCGCGAAATGCCTTAAAAATGGCTTTAAAATGGATTTGGAGCATGGAGACGATTATCTCGGGATTGCAAGATAACCAAACAAAACTTTTAGTGAATTTCTACTTATTTTATTAAATATCATCTCCACCAAACAGGACAAGCTTGCATGTGTTATAGTTTTGGAGAAAAATGTGTTCATTTCATGTATGCGCGAAATGCCTTAAAAATGGCTTTAAAATGGATTTGGAGCATGGAGACGATTATCTCGGGATTGCAAGATAACCAAACAAAACTTTTAGTGTATTTCTACTTATTTTATTAAATATCATCTCCACCAAACAGGACAAGCTTGCATCTGTTATAGTTTTGGAGAAAAATGTGTTCATTTCATGTATGCGCGAAATGCCTTAAAAATGGCTTTAAAATGGATTTGGAGCATGGAGACGATTATCTCGGGATTGCAAGATAACCAAACAAAACTTTTAGTGGATTTCTACTTATTTTATTAAATATCATCTCCACCAAACAGGACAAGCTTGCATCTGTTATAGTTTTGGAGAAAAATGTGTTCATTTCATGTATGTGCGAAATGCCTTAAAAATGGCTTTAAAATGGATTTGGAGCATGGAGACGATTATCTCGGGATTGCAAGATAACCAAACAAAACTTTTAGTGGATTTCTACTTATTTTATTAAATATCATCTCCACCAAACAGGACAAGCTTGCATCTGTTATAGTTTTGGAGAAAAATGTGTTCATTTCATGTATGCGCGAAATGCCTTAAAAATGGCTTTAAAATGGATTTGGAGCATGGAGACGATTATCTCGGGATTGCAAGATAACCAAACAAAACTTTTAGTGGATTTCTACTTATTTTATTAAATATCATCTCCACTAAACAGGACAAGCTTGCATCTGTTATAGTTTTGGAGAAAAATGTGTTCATTTCATGTATGCGCGAAATGCCTTAAAAATGGCTTTAAAATGGATTTGGAGCATGGAGACGATTATCTCGGGATTGCAATATAACCAAACAAAACTTTTAGTGGATTTCTACTTATTTTATTTAATATCATCTCCACCAAACAGGACAAGCTTGCATCTGTTATAGTTTTGGAGAAAAATGTGTTCATTTCATGTATGCGCGAAATGCCTTAAAAATGGCTTTAAAATGGATTTGGAGCATGGAGACGATTATCTCGGGATTGCAAGATAACCAAACAAAACTTTTAGTGGATTTCTACTTATTTTATTAAATATCATCTCCACCAAACAGGACAAGCTTGCATCTGTTATAGTTTTGGAGAAAAATGTGTTCATTTCATGTATGCGCGAAATGCCTTAAAAATGGCTTTAAAATGGATTTGGAGCATGGAGACGATTATCTCGGGATTGCAAGATAACCAAACAAAACTTTTAGTGGATTTCTACTTATTTTATTAAATATCATCTCCACCAAACAGGACAAGCTTGCATCTGTTATAGTTTTGGAGAAAAATGTGTTCATTTCATGTATGCGCGAAATGCCTTAAAAATGGCTTTAAAATGGATTTGGAGCATGGAGACGATTATCTCGGGTTTTTCAAGATAACCAAACAAAACTTATAGTGGATTTCTACTTATTTTATTAAATATCATCTCCACCAAACAGGACAAGCTTGCATCTGTTATAGTTTTGGAGAAAAATGTGTTCATTTCATGTATGCGCGAAATGCCTTAAAAATGGCTTTAAAATTGATTTGGAGCATGGAGACGATTATCTCGGGATTGCAAGATAACCAAACAAAACTTTTAGTGGATTTCTACTTATTTTATTAAATATCATCTCCACCAAACAGGACAAGCTTGCATCTGTTATAGTTTTGGAGAAAAATGTGTTCATTTCATGTATGCGCGAAATGCCTTAAAAATGGCTTTAAAATGGATTTGGAGCATGGAGACGATTATCTCGGGATTGCAAGATAACCAAACAAAACTTTTAGTGGATTTCTACTTATTTTATTAAATATCATCTCCACCAAACAGGACAAGCTTGCATCTGTTATAGTTTTGGAGAAAAATGTGTTCATTTCATGTATGCGCGAAATGCCTTAAAAATGGCTTTAAAATGGATTTGGAGCATGGAGACGATTATCTCGGGATTGCAAGATAACCAAACAAAACTTTTAGTGGATTTCTACTTATTTTATTAAATATCATCTCCACCAAACAGGACAAGCTTGCATGTGTTATAGTTTTGGAGAAAAATGTGTTCATTTCATGTATGCGCAAAATGCCTTTGAAATGGCTTTAAAATGGATTTGGAGCATGGAGACGATTATCTCGGGATTGCAAGATAACCAAACAAAACTTTTAGTGGATTTCTACTTATTTTATTAAATATCATCTCCACCAAACAGGTCAAGCTTGCATGTGTTATAGTTTTGGAGAAAAATGTGTTCATTTCATGTATGCGCAAAATGCCTTTGAAATGGCTTTAAAACGGATTTGGAGCATGGAGACGATTATCTCAGGATGGCAATATAAACAAACGAAACTTTTAGTAGATTTCTACTTATTTTATTAAATATTATCTCCACCAAACAGGACAAGCTTGCATCTGTTATAGTTTTGGAGAAAAATGTGTTCATTTCATGTATGCGCGAAATGCCTTAAAAATGGCTTTAAAATGGATTTGGAGCATGGAGACGATTATCTCGGGATTGCAAGATAACCAAACAAAACTTTTAGTGGATTTCTACTTATTTTATTAAATATCATCTCCACCAAACAGGACAAGCTTGCATCTGTTATAGTTTTGGAGAAAAATGTGTTCATTTCATGTATGCGCGAAATGCCTTAAAAATGGCTTTAAAATGAATTTGGAGCATGGAGACGATTATCTCGGGATTGCAATATAACCAAACAAAACTTTTAGTGGATTTCTACTTATTTTATTAAATATCATCTCCACCAAACAGGACAAGCTTGCATCTGTTATAGTTTTGGAGAAAAATGTGTTCATTTCATGTATGCGCGAAATGCCTTAAAAATGGCTTTAAAATGGATTTGGAGCATGGAGACGATTATCTCGGGATTGCAAGATAACCAAACAAAACTTTTAGTGGATTTCTACTTATTTTATTAAATATCATCTCCACCAAACAGGACAAGCTTGCATCTGTTATAGTTTTGGAGAAAAATGTGTTCATTTCATGTATGCGCGAAATGCCTTAAAAATGGCTTTAAAATGGATTTGGAGCATGGAGACGATTATCTCGGGATTGCAAGATAACCAAACAAAACTTTTAGTGGATTTCTACTTATTTTATTAAATATCATCTCCACCAAACAGGACAAGCTTGCATCTGGTATAGTTTTGGAGAAAAATGTGTTCATTTCATGTATGCGCGAAATGCCTTAAAAATAGCTTTAAAATGGATTTGGAGCATGGAGACGATTATCTCGGGATTGCAAGATAACCAAACAAAACTTTTAGTGGATTTCTACTTATTTTATTAAATATCATCTCCACCAAACAGGACAAGCTTGCATCTGTTATAGTTTTGGAGAAAAATGTGTTCATTTCATGTATGCGCGAAATGCCTTAAAAATGGCTTTAAAATGAATTTGGAGCATGGAGACGATTATCTCGGGATTGCAATATAACCAAACAAAACTTTTAGTGGATTTCTACTTATTTTATTAAATATCATCTCCACCAAACAGGACAAGCTTGCATCTGTTATAGTTTTGGAGAAAAATGTGTTCATTTCATGTATGCGCGAAATGCCTTAAAAATGGCTTTAAAATGGATTTGGAGCATGGAGACGATTATCTCGGGATTGCAAGATAACCAAACAAAACTTTTAGTGGATTTCTACTTATTTTATTAAATATCATCTCCACCAAACAGGACAAGCTTGCATCTGTTATAGTTTTGGAGAAAAATGTGTTCATTTCATGTATGCGCGAAATGCCTTAAAAATGGCTTTAAAATGGATTTGGAGCATGGAGACGATTATCTCGGGATTGCAAGATAACCAAACAAAACTTTTAGTGGATTTCTACTTATTTTATTAAATATCATCTCCACCAAACAGGACAAGCTTGCATCTGTTATAGTTTTGGAGAAAAATGTGTTCATTTCATGTATGCGCGAAATGCCTTAAAAATGGCTTTAAAATGGATTTGGAGCATGGAGACGATTATCTCGGGATTGCAAGATAACCAAACAAAACTTTTAGTGGATTTCTACTTATTTTATTAAATATCATCTCCACCAAACAGGACAAGCTTGCATCTGTTATAGTTTTGGAGAAAAATGTGTTCATTTCATGTATGCGCGAAATGCCTTAAAAATGGCTTTAAAATGGATTTGGAGCATGGAGACGATTATCTCGGGATTGCAAGATAACCAAACAAAACTTTTAGTGGATTTCTACTTATTTTATTAAATATCATCTCCACCAAACAGGACAAGCTTGCATCTGTTATAGTTTTGGAGAAAAATGTGTTCATTTCATGTATGCGCGAAATGCCTTAAAAATAACTTTAAAATGGATTTGGAGCATGGAGACGATTATCTCGGGATTGCAAGATAACCAAACAAAACTTTTAGTGGATTTCTACTTATTTTATTAAATATCATCTCCACCAAACAGGACAAGCTTGCATGTGTTATAGTTTTGGAGAAAAATGTGTTCATTTCATGTATGCGCAAAATGCCTTTGAAATGGCTTTAAAATGGATTTGGAGCATGGAGACGATTATCTCAGGATGGCAATATAAACAAACGAAACTTTTAGTAGATTTCTACTTATTTTATTAAATATTATCTCGACCAAACAGGACAAGCTTGCATCTGTTATAGTTTTGGAGAAAAATGTGTTCATTTCATGTATGCGCGAAATGCCTTAAAAATGGCTTTAAAATGGATTTGGAGCATGGAGACGATTATCTCGGGATTGCAAGATAACCAAACAAAACTTTTAGTGGATTTCTACTTATTTTATTAAATATCATCTCCACCAAACAGGACAAGCTTGCATCTGTTATAGTTTTGGAGAAAAATGTGTTCATTTCATGTATGCGCGAAATGCCTTAAAAATGGCTTTAAAATGGATTTGGAGCATGGAGACGATTATCTCGGGATTGCAATATAACCAAACAAAACTTTTAGTGGATTTCTACTTATTTTATTAAATATCATCTCCACCAAACAGGACAAGCTTGCATCTCTTATAGTTTTGGAGAAAAATGTGTTCATTTCATGTATGCGCGAAATGCCTTAAAAATAGCTTTAAAATGGATTTGGAGCATGGAGACGATTATCTCGGGATTGCAAGATAACCAAACAAAACTTTTAGTGGATTTCTACTTATTTTATTAAATATCATCTCCACCAAACAGGACAAGCTTGCATCTGTTATAGTTTTGGAGAAAAATGTGTTCATTTCATGTATGCGCGAAATGCCTTAAAAATGGCTTTAAAATGGATTTGGAGCATGGAGACGATTATCTCGGGATTGCAAGATAACCAAACAAAACTTTTAGTGGATTTCTACTTATTTTATTAAATATCATCTCCACCAAACAGGACAAGCTTGCATCTGTTATAGTTTTGGAGAAAAATGTGTTCATTTCATGTATGCGCGAAATGCCTTAAAAATGGCTTTAAAATGGATTTGGAGCATGGAGACGATTATCTCGGGATTGCAAGATAACCAAACAAAACTTTTAGTGGATTTCTACTTATTTTATTAAATATCATCTCCACAAAACAGGACAAGCTTGCATCTGTTATAGTTTTGGAGAAAAATGTGTTCATTTCATGTATGCGCGAAATGCCTTAAAAATGGCTTTAAAATGGATTTGGAGCATGGAGACGATTATCTCGGGATTGCAAGATAACCAAACAAAACTTTTAGTGGATTTCTACTTATTTTATTAAATATCATGTCCACCAAACAGGACAAGCTTGCATCTGTTATAGTTT
The DNA here is from genome assembly GCF_048569485.1 of Anomaloglossus baeobatrachus. Taxonomy (NCBI): domain Eukaryota; kingdom Metazoa; phylum Chordata; class Amphibia; order Anura; family Aromobatidae; genus Anomaloglossus; species Anomaloglossus baeobatrachus. The sequence continues at coordinate 151,914 of NW_027441960.1, forward strand.
TGGAGAAAAATGTGTTCATTTCATGTATGCGCGAAATGCCTTAAAAATGGCTTTAAAATGGATTTGGAGCATGGAGACGATTATCTCGGGATTGCAAGATAACCAAACAAAACTTTTAGTGGATTTCTACTTATTTTATTAAATATCATCTCCACCAAACAGGACAAGCTTGCATCTGTTATAGTTTTGGAGAAAAATGTGTTCATTTCATGTATGCGCGAAATGCCTTAAAAATGGCTTTAAAATGGATTTGGAGCATGGAGACGATTATCTCGGGATTGCAAGATAACCAAACAAAACTTTTAGTGGATTTCTACTTATTTTATTAAATATCATCTCCACCAAACAGGACAAGCTTGCATCTGTTATAGTTTTGGAGAAAAATGTGTTCATTTCATGTATGCGCGAAATGCCTTAAAAATGGCTTTAAAATGGATTTGGAGCATGGAGACGATTATCTCGGGATTGCAAGATAACCAAACAAAACTTTTAGTGGATTTCTACTTATTTTATTAAATATCATCTCCACCAAACAGGACAAGCTTGCATCTGTTATAGTTTTGGAGAAAAATGTGTTCATTTCATGTATGCGCGAAATGCCTTAAAAATGGCTTTAAAATGGATTTGGAGCATGGAGACGATTATCTCGGGTTTTTCAAGATAACCAAACAAAACTTTTAGTGGATTTCTACTTATTTTATTAAATATCATCTCCACCAAACAGGACAAGCTTGCATCTGTTATAGTTTTGGAGAAAAATGTGTTCATTTCATGTATGCGCGAAATGCCTTAAAAATGGCTTTAAAATGGATTTGGAGCATGGAGACGATTATCTCGGGATTGCAATATAACCAAACAAAACTTTTAGTGGATTTCTACTTATTTTATTAAATATCATCTCCACCAAACAGGACAAGCTTGCATCTCTTATAGTTTTGGAGAAAAATGTGTTCATTTCATGTATGCGCGAAATGCCTTAAAAATAGCTTTAAAATGGATTTGGAGCATGGAGACGATTATCTCGGGATTGCAAGATAACCAAACAAAACTTTTAGTGGATTTCTACTTATTTTATTAAATATCATCTCCACCAAACAGGACAAGCTTGCATCTGTTATAGTTTTGGAGAAAAATGTGTTCATTTCATGTATGCGCGAAATGCCTTAAAAATGGCTTTAAAATGGATTTGGAGCATGGAGACGATTATCTCGGGATTGCAAGATAACCAAACAAAACTTTTAGTGGATTTCTACTTATTTTATTAAATATCATCTCCACCAAACAGGACAAGCTTGCATCTGTTATAGTTTTGGAGAAAAATGTGTTCATTTCATGTATGCGCGAAATGCCTTAAAAATGGCTTTAAAATGGATTTGGAGCATGGAGACGATTATCTCGGGATTGCAAGATAACCAAACAAAACTTTTAGTGGATTTCTACTTATTTTATTAAATATCATCTCCACAAAACAGGACAAGCTTGCATCTGTTATAGTTTTGGAGAAAAATGTGTTCATTTCATGTATGCGCGAAATGCCTTAAAAATGGCTTTAAAATGGATTTGGAGCATGGAGACGATTATCTCGGGATTGCAAGATAACCAAACAAAACTTTTAGTGGATTTCTACTTATTTTATTAAATATCATGTCCACCAAACAGGACAAGCTTGCATCTGTTATAGTTTTGGAGAAAAATGTGTTCATTTCATGTATGCGCGAAATGCCTTAAAAATGGCTTTAAAATGGATTTGGAGCATGGAGACGATTATCTCGGGATTGCAAGATAACCAAACAAAACTTTTAGTGGATTTCTACTTATTTTATTAAATATCATCTCCACCAAACAGGACAAGCTTGCATCTGTTATAGTTTTGGAGAAAAATGTGTTCATTTCATGTATGCGCGAAATGCCTTAAAAATGGCTTTAAAATGGATTTGGAGCATGGAGACGATTATCTCGGGATTGCAAGATAACCAAACAAAACTTTTAGTGGATTTCTACTTATTTTATTAAATATCATCTCCACCAAACAGGACAAGCTTGCATCTGTTATAGTTTTGGAGAAAAATGTGTTCATTTCATGTATGCGCGAAATGCCTTAAAAATGGCTTTAAAATGGATTTGGAGCATGGAGACGATTATCTCGGGATTGCAAGATAACCAAACAAAACTTTTAGTGGATTTCTACTTATTTTATTAAATATCATCTCCACCAAACAGGACAAGCTTGCATCTGTTATAGTTTTGGAGAAAAATGTGTTCATTTCATGTATGCGCGAAATGCCTTAAAAATGGCTTTAAAATGGATTTGGAGCATGGAGACGATTATCTCGGGTTTTTCAAGATAACCAAACAAAACTTTTAGTGGATTTCTACTTATTTTATTAAATATCATCTCCACCAAACAGGACAAGCTTGCATCTGTTATAGTTTTGGAGAAAAATGTGTTCATTTCATGTATGCGCGAAATGCCTTAAAAATGGCTTTAAAATGGATTTGGAGCATGGAGACGATTATCTCGGGATTGCAAGATAACCAAACAAAACTTTTAGTGGATTTCTACTTATTTTATTAAATATCATCTCCACCAAACAGGACAAGCTTGCATCTGTTATAGTTTTGGAGAAAAATGTGTTCATTTCATGTATGCGCGAAATGCCTTAAAAATGGCTTTAAAATGGATTTGGAGCATGGAGACGATTATCTCGGGATTGCAAGATAACCAAACAAAACTTTTAGTGGATTTCTACTTATTTTATTAAATATCATCTCCACCAAACAGGACAAGCTTGCATCTGTTATAGTTTTGGAGAAAAATGTGTTCATTTCATGTATGCGCGAAATGCCTTAAAAATGGCTTTAAAATGGATTTGGAGCATGGAGACGATTATCTCGGGATTGCAAGATAACCAAACAAAACTTTTAGTGGATTTCTACTTATTTTATTAAATATCATCTCCACCAAACAGGACAAGCTTGCATCTGTTATAGTTTTGGAGAAAAATGTGTTCATTTCATGTATGCGCGAAATGCCTTAAAAATGGCTTTAAAATGGATTTGGAGCATGGAGACGATTATCTCGGGATTGCAAGATAACCAAACAAAACTTTTAGTGGATTTCTACTTGTTTTATTAAATATCATCTCCACCAAACAGGACAAGCTTGCATGTGTTATAGTTTTGGAGAAAAATGTGTTCATTTCATGTATGCGCAAAATGCCTTTGAAATGGCTTTAAAATGGATTTGGAGCATGGAGACGATTATCTCGGGATTGCAAGAAAACCAAACAAAACTTTTAGTGGATTTCTACTTATTTTATTAAATATCATCTCCACCAAACAGGACAAGCTTGCATCTGTTATAGTTTTGGAGAAAAATGTGTTCATTTCATGTATGCGCGAAATGCTTTAAAAATGGCTTTAAAATGGATTTGGAGCATGGAGACGATTATCTCGGGATTGCAAGATAACCAAACAAAACTTTTAGTGGATTTCTACTTATTTTATTAAATATCATCTCCACCAAACAGGACAAGCTTGCATCTGTTATAGTTTTGGAGAAAAATGTGTTCATTTCATGTATGCGCGAAATGCCTTAAAAATGGCTTTAAAATGGATTTGGAGCATGGAGACGATTATCTCGGGATTGCAAGATAACCAAACAAAACTTTTAGTGGATTTCTACTTATTTTATTAAATATCATCTCCACCAAACAGGACAAGCTTGCATCTGTTATAGTTTTGGAGAAAAATGTGTTCATTTCATGTATGCGCGAAATGCCTTAAAAATGGCTTTAAAATGGATTTGGAGCATGGAGACGATTATCTCTGGATTGCAAGATAACCAAACAAAACTTTTAGTGGATTTCTACTTATTTTATTAAATATCATCTCCACCAAACAGGACAAGCTTGCATGTGTTATAGTTTTGGAGAAAAATGTGTTCATTTCATGTATGCGCAAAATGCCTTTGAAATGGCTTTAAAATGGATTTGGAGCATGGAGACGATTATATCAGGATGGCAATATAAACAAACGAAACTTTTAGTAGATTTCTACTTATTTTATTAAATATTATCTCCACCAAACAGGACAAGCTTGCATCTGTTATAGTTTTGGAGAAAAATGTGTTCATTTTATGTATGCGCGAAATGCCTTAAAAATGGCTTTAAAATGGATTTGGAGCATGGAGACGATTATCTCGGGATTGCAAGATAACCAAACAAAACTTTTAGTGGATTTCTACTTATTTTATTAAATATCATCTCCACCAAACAGGACAAGCTTGCATCTGTTATAGTTTTGGAGAAAAATGTGTTCATTTCATGTATGCGCGAAATGCCTTAAAAATGGCTTTAAAATGGATTTGGAGCATGGAGACGATTATCTCGGGATTGCAAGATAACCAAACAAAACTTTTAGTGGATTTCTACTTATTTTATTAAATATCATCTCCACCAAACAGGACAAGCTTGCATGTGTTATAGTTTTGGAGAAAAATGTGTTCATTTCATGTATGCGCAAAATGCCTTTGAAATGGCTTTAAAATGGATTTGGAGCATGGAGACGATTATCTCAGGATGGCAATATAAACAAACGAAACTTTTAGTAGATTTCTACTTATTTTATTAAATATTATCTCCACCAAACAGGACAAGCTTGCATCTGTTATAGTTTTGGAGAAAAATGTGTTCATTTCATGTATGCGCGAAATGCCTTAAAAATGGCTTTAAAATGGATTTGGAGCATGGAGACGATTATCTCGGGATTGCAAGATAACCAAACAAAACTTTTAGTGGATTTCTACTTATTTTATTAAATATCATCTCCACCAAACAGGACAAGCTTGCATCTGTTATAGTTTTGGAGAAAAATGTGTTCATTTCATGTATGCGCGAAATGCCTTAAAAATGGCTTTCAAATGGATTTGGAGCATGGAGACGATTATCTCGGGATTGCAAGATAACCAAACAAAACTTTTAGTGGATTTCTACTTATTTTATTAAATATCATCTCCACCAAACAGGACAAGCTTGCATCTGTTATAGTTTTGGAGAAAAATGTGTTCATTTCATGTATGCGCGAAATGCCTTAAAAATGGCTTTAAAATGGATTTGGAGCATGGAGACGATTATCTCGGGATTGCAAGATAACCAAACAAAACTTTTAGTGGATTTCTACTTATTTTATTAAATATCATCTCCACCAAACAGGACAAGCTTGCATCTGTTATAGTTTTGGAGAAAAATGTGTTCATTTCATGTATGCGCGAAATGCCTTAAAAATGGCTTTAAAATGGATTTGGAGCATGGAGACGATTATCTCGGGATTGCAAGATAACCAAACAAAACTTTTAGTGGATTTCTACTTATTTTATTAAATATCATCTCCACCAAACAGGACAAGCTTGCATCTGTTATAGTTTTGGAGAAAAATGTGTTCATTTCATGTATGCGCGAAATGCCTTAAAAATGGCTTTAAAATGGATTTGGAGCATGGAGACGATTATCTCGGGATTGCAAGATAACCAAACAAAACTTTTAGTGGATTTCTACTTATTTTATTAAATATCATCTCCACCAAACAAGACAAGCTTGCATCTGTTATAGTTTTGGAGAAAAATGTGTTCATTTCATGTATGCGCGAAATGCCTTAAAAATGGCTTTAAAATGGATTTGGAGCATGGAGACGATTATCTCGGGATTGCAAGATAACCAAACAAAACTTTTAGTGGATTTCTACTTATTTTATTAAATATCATCTCCACCAAACAGGACAAGCTTGCATGTGTTATAGTTTTGGAGAAAAATGTGTTCATTTCATGTATGCGCAAAATGCCTTTGAAATGGCTTTAAAATGGATTTGGAGCATGGAGACGATTATCTCGGGATTGCAAGATAACCAAACAAAACTTTTAGTGGATTTCTACTTATTTTATTAAATATCATCTCCACCAAACAGGACAAGCTTGCATCTGTTATAGTTTTGGAGAAAAATGTGTTCATTTCATGTATGCGCGAAATGCTTTAAAAATGGCTTTAAAATGGATTTGGAGCATGGAGACGATTATCTCGGGATTGCAAGATAACCAAACAAAACTTTTAGTGGATTTCTACTTATTTTATTAAATATCATCTCCACCAAACAAGACAAGCTTGCATCTGTTATAGTTTTGGAGAAAAATGTGTTCATTTCATGTATGCGCGAAATGCCTTAAAAATGGCTTTAAAATGGATTTGAAGCATGGAGACGATTATCTCGGGATTGCAAGATAACCAAACAAAACTTTTAGTGGATTTCTACTTATTTTATTAAATATCATCTCCACCAAACAGGACAAGCTTGCATCTGTTATAGTTTTGGAGAAAAATGTGTTCATTTCATGTATGCGCGAAATGCCTTAAAAATGGCTTTAAAATGGATTTGGAGCATGGAGACGATTATCTCGGGATTGCAAAATAACCAAACAAAACTTTTAGTGGATTTCTACTTATTTTATTAAATATCATCTCCACCAAACAGGACAAGCTTGCATGTGTTATAGTTTTGGAGAAAAATGTGTTCATTTCATGTATGCGCAAAATGCCTTTGAAATGGCTTTAAAATGGATTTGGAGCATGGAGACGATTATATCAGGATGGCAATATAAACAAACGAAACTTTTAGTAGATTTCTACTTATTTTATTAAATATTATCTCCACCAAACAGGACAAGCTTGCATCTGTTATAGTTTTGGAGAAAAATGTGTTCATTTCATGTATGCGCGAAATGCCTTAAAAATGGCTTTAAAATGGATTTGGAGCATGGAGACGATTATCTCGGGATTGCAAGATAACCAAACAAAACTTTTAGTGGATTTCTACTTATTTTATTAAATATCATCTCCACCAAACAGGACAAGCTTGCATCTGTTATAGTTTTGGAGAAAAATGTGTTCATTTCATGTATGCGCGAAATGCCTTAAAAATGGCTTTAAAATGGATTTGGAGCATGGAGACGATTATCTCGGGATTGCAAGATAACCAAACAAAACTTTTAGTGGATTTCTACTTATTTTATTAAATATCATCTCCACCAAACAGGACAAGCTTGCATGTGTTATAGTTTTGGAGAAAAATGTGTTCATTTCATGTATGCGCAAAATGCCTTTGAAATGGCTTTAAAATGGATTTGGAGCATGGAGACGATTATCTCAGGATGGCAATATAAACAAACGAAACTTTTAGTAGATTTCTACTTATTTTATTAAATATTATCTCCACCAAACAGGACAAGCTTGCATCTGTTATAGTTTTGGAGAAAAATGTGTTCATTTCATGTATGCGCGAAATGCCTTAAAAATGGCTTTAAAATGGATTTGGAGCATGGAGACGATTATCTCGGGATTGCAAGATAACCAAACAAAACTTTTAGTGGATTTCTACTTATTTTATTAAATATCATCTCCACCAAACAGGACAAGCTTGCATCTGTTATAGTTTTGGAGAAAAATGTGTTCATTTCATGTATGCGCGAAATGCCTTAAAAATGGCTTTCAAATGGATTTGGAGCATGGAGACGATTATCTCGGGATTGCAAGATAACCAAACAAAACTTTTAGTGGATTTCTACTTATTTTATTAAATATCATCTCCACCAAAAAGGACAAGCTTGCATCTGTTATAGTTTTGGAGAAAAATGTGTTCATTTCATGTATGCGCGAAATGCTTTAAAAATGGCTTTAAAATGGATTTGGAGCATGGAGACGATTATCTCGGGATTGCAAGATAACCAAACAAAACTTTTAGTGGATTTCTACTTATTTTATTAAATATCATCTCCACCAAACAAGACAAGCTTGCATCTGTTATAGTTTTGGAGAAAAATGTGTTCATTTCATGTATGCGCGAAATGCCTTAAAAATGGCTTTAAAATGGATTTGGAGCATGGAGACGATTATCTCGGGATTGCAAGATAACCAAACAAAACTTTTAGTGGATTTCTACTTATTTTATTAAATATCATCTCCACCAAACAGGACAAGCTTGCATCTGTTATAGTTTTGGAGAAAAATGTGTTCATTTCATGTATGCGCGAAATGCCTTAAAAATGGCTTTAAAATGGATTTGGAGCATGGAGACGATTATCTCGGGATTGCAAGATAACCAAACAAAACTTTTAGTGGATTTCTACTTATTTTATTAAATATCATCTCCACCAAACAGGACAAGCTTGCATGTGTTATAGTTTTGGAGAAAAATGTGTTCATTTCATGTATGCGCAAAATGCCTTTGAAATGGCTTTAAAATGGATTTGGAGCATGGAGACGATTATATCAGGATGGCAATATAAACAAACGAAACTTTTAGTAGATTTCTACTTATTTTATTAAATATTATCTCCACCAAACAGGACAAGCTTGCATCTGTTATAGTTTTGGAGAAAAATGTGTTCATTTCATGTATGCGCGAAATGCCTTAAAAATGGCTTTAAAATGGATTTGGAGCATGGAGACGATTATCTCGGGATTGCAAGATAACCAAACAAAACTTTTAGTGGATTTCTACTTATTTTATTAAATATCATCTCCACCAAACAGGACAAGCTTGCATCTGTTATAGTTTTGGAGAAAAATGTGTTCATTTCATGTATGCGCGAAATGCCTTAAAAATGGCTTTAAAATGGATTTGGAGCATGGAGACGATTATCTCGGGATTGCAAGATAACCAAACAAAACTTTTAGTGGATTTCTACTTATTTTATTAAATATCATCTCCACCAAACAGGACAAGCTTGCATGTGTTATAGTTTTGGAGAAAAATGTGTTCATTTCATGTATGCGCAAAATGCCTTTGAAATGGCTTTAAAATGGATTTGGAGCATGGAGACGATTATCTCAGGATGGCAATATAAACAAACGAAACTTTTAGTAGATTTCTACTTATTTTATTAAATATTATCTCCACCAAACAGGACAAGCTTGCATCTGTTATAGTTTTGGAGAAAAATGTGTTCATTTCATGTATGCGCGAAATGCCTTAAAAATGGCTTTAAAATGGATTTGGAGCATGGAGACGATTATCTCGGGATTGCAAGATAACCAAACAAAACTTTTAGTGGATTTCTACTTATTTTATTAAATATCATCTCCACCAAACAGGACAAGCTTGCATCTGTTATAGTTTTGGAGAAAAATGTGTTCATTTCATGTATGCGCGAAATGCCTTAAAAATGGCTTTCAAATGGATTTGGAGCATGGAGACGATTATCTCGGGATTGCAAGATAACCAAACAAAACTTTTAGTGGATTTCTACTTATTTTATTAAATATCATCTCCACCAAAAAGGACAAGCTTGCATCTGTTATAGTTTTGGAGAAAAATGTGTTCATTTCATGTATGCGCGAAATGCCTTAAAAATGGCTTTAAAATGGATTTGGAGCATGGAGACGATTATCTCGGGATTGCAAGATAACCAAACAAAACTTTTAGTGGATTTCTACTTATTTTATTAAATATCATCTCCACCAAACAGGACAAGCTTGCATCTGTTATAGTTTTGGAGAAAAATGTGTTCATTTCATGTATGCGCGAAATGCCTTAAAAATGGCTTTAAAATGGATTTGGAGCATGAAGACGATTATCTCGGGATTGCAATATAACCAAACAAAACTTTTAGTGGATTTCTACTTATTTTATTAAATATCATCTCCACCAAACAGGACAAGCTTGCATCTGTTATAGTTTTGGAGAAAAATGTGTTCATTTCATGTATGCGCGAAATGCCTTAAAAATTGCTTTAAAATGGATTTGGAGCATGGAGACGATTATCTCGGGATTGCAAGATAACCAAACAAAACTTTTAGTGGATTTCTACTTATTTTATTAAATATCATCTCCACCAAACAGGACAAGCTTTGCATCTGTTATAGTTTTGGAGAAAAATGTGTTCATTTCATGTATGCGCGAAATGCCTTAAAAATGGCTTTAAAATGGATTTGGAGCATGGAGACGATTATCTCGGGATTGCAAGATAACCAAACAAAACTTTTAGTAAATTTCTACTTATTTTATTAAATATCATCTCCACCAAACAGGACAAGCTTGCATCTGTTATAGTTTTGGAGAAAAATGTGTTCATTTCATGTATGCGCGAAATGCCTTTGAAACGGCTTTAAAATGGATTTGGAGCATGGAGACGATTATCTCGGGATTGCAAGATAACCAAACAAAACTTTTAGTGGATTTCTACTTATTTTATTAAATATCATCTCCACCAAACAGGACAAGCTTGCATCTGTTATAGTTTTGGAGAAAAATGTGTTCATTTCATGTATGCGCGAAATGCCTTAAAAATGGCTTTAAAATGGATTTGGAGCATGGAGACGATTATCTCGGGATTGCAAGATAACCAAACAAAACTTTTAGTGGATTTCTACTTATTTTATTAAATATCATCTCCACCAAACAGGACAAGCTTGCATCTGTTATAGTTTTGGAGAAAAATGTGTTTATTTCATGTATGCGCGAAATGCCTTAAAAATGGCTTTAAAATGGATTTGGAGCATGGAGACGATTATCTCGGGATTGCAAGATAACCAAACAAAACTTTTAGTGGATTTCTACTTATTTTATTAAATATCATCTCCACCAAACAGGACAAGCTTGCATGTGTTATAGTTTTGGAGAAAAATGTGTTCATTTCATGTATGCGCAAAATGCCTTTGAAATGGCTTTAAAATGGATTTGGAGCATGGAGACGATTATCTCAGGATGGCAATATAAACAAACGAAACTTTTAGTAGATTTCTTCTTATTTTATTAAATATTATCTCCACCAAACAGGACAAGCTTGCATCTGTTATAGTTTTGGAGAAAAATGTGTTCATTTCATGTATGCGCGAAATGCCTTAAAAATGGCTTTAAAATGGATTTGGAGCATGGAGACGATTATCTCGGGATTGCAAGATAACCAAACAAAACTTTTAGTGGATTTCTACTTATTTTATTAAATATCATCTCCACCAAACAGGACAAGCTTGCATCTGTTATAGTTTTGGAGAAAAATGTGTTCATTTCATGTATGCGCGAAATGCCTTAAAAATGGCTTTAAAATGGATTTGGAGCATGGAGACGATTATCTCGGGATTGCAAGATAACCAAACAAAACTTTTAGTGGATTTCTACTTATTTTATTAAATATCATCTCCACCAAACAGGACAAGCTTGCATGTGTTATAGTTTTGGAGAAAAATGTGTTCATTTCATGTATGCGCAAAATGCCTTTGAAATGGCTTTAAAATGGATTTGGAGCATGGAGACGATTATCTCGGGATTGCAAGATAACCAAACAAAAATTTTAGTGGATTTCTACTTATTTTATTAAATATCATCTCCACCAAACAGGACAAGCTTGCATCTGTTATAGTTTTGGAGAAAAATGTGTTCATTTCATGTATGCGCGAAATGCCTTAAAAATGGCTTTAAAATGGATTTGGAACATGGAGACGATTATCTCGGGATTGCAAGATAACCAAACAAAACTTTTAGTGGATTTCTACTTATTTTATTAAATATCATCTCCACCAAACAGGACAAGCTTGCATCTGTTATAGTTTTGGAGAAAAATGTGTTCATTTCATGTATGCGCGAAATGCCTTAAAAATGGCTTTAAAATGGATTTGGAGCATGGAGACGATTATCTCGGGATTGCAAGATAACCAAACAAAACTTTTAGTGGATTTCTACTTATTTTATTAAATATCATCTCCACCAAACAGGACAAGCTTGCATCTGTTATAGTTTTGGAGAAAAATGTGTTCATTTCATGTATGCGCGAAATGCCTTAAAAATGGCTTTAAAATGGATTTGGAGCATGGAGACGATTATCTCGGGATTGCAAGATAACCAAACAAAACTTTTAGTGGATTTCTACTTATTTTATTAAATATCATCTCCACCAAACAGGACAAGCTTGCATCTGTTATAGTTTTGGAGAAAAATGTGTTCATTTCATGTATGCGCGAAATGCCTTAAAAATGGCTTTAAAATGGATTTGGAGCATGGAGACGATTATCTCGGGATTGCAAGATAACCAAACAAAACTTTTAGTGGATTTCTACTTATTTTATTAAATATCATCTCCACCAAACAGGACAAGCTTGCATCTGTTATAGTTTTGGAGAAAAATGTGTTCATTTCATGTATGCGCGAAATGCCTTAAAAATGGCTTTAAAATGGATTTGGAGCATGGAGACGATTATCTCGGGATTGCAAGATAACCAAACAAAACTTTTAGTGGATTTCTACTTATTTTATTAAATATCATCTCCACCAAACAGGACAAGCTTGCATCTGTTATAGTTTTGGAGAAAAATGTGTTCATTTCATGTATGCGCGAAATGCCTTAAAAATGGCTTTAAAATGGATTTGGAGCATGGAGACGATTATCTCGGGATTGCAATATAACCAAACAAAACTTTTAGTGGATTTCTACTTATTTTATTAAATATCATCTCCACCAAACAGGACAAGCTTGCATCTGTTATAGTTTTGGAGAAAAATGTGTTCATTTCATGTATGCGCGAAATGCCTTAAAAATGGCTTTAAAATGGATTTGGAGCATGGAGACGATTATCTCGGGATTGCAAGATAACCAAACAAAACTTTTAGTGGATTTCTACTTATTTTATTAAATATCATCTCCACCAAACAGGACAAGCTTGCATCTGTTATAGTTTTGGAGAAAAATGTGTTTATTTCATGTATGCGCGAAATGCCTTAAAATGGCTTTCAAATGGATTTGGAGCATGGAGACGATTATCTCGGGATTGCAAGATAACCAAACAAAACTTTTAGTGGATTTCTACTTATTTTATTAAATATCATCTCCACCAAACAGGCAAGCTTGCATGTGTTATAGTTTTGGAGAAAAATGTGTTCATTTCATGTATGCGCAAAATGCCTTTGAAATGGCTTTAAAATGGATTTGGAGCATGGAGACGATTATCTCAGGATGGCAATATAAACAAACGAAACTTTTAGTAGATTTCTACTTATTTTATTAAATATTATCTCCACCAAACAGGACAAGCTTGCATCTGTTATAGTTTTGGAGAAAAATGTGTTCATTTCATGTATGCGCGAAATGCCTTAAAAATGGCTTTAAAATGGATTTGGAGCATGGAGACGATTATCTCGGGATTGCAAGATAACCAAACAAAACTTTTAGTGGATTTCTACTTATTTTATTAAATATCATCTCCACCAAACAGGACAAGCTTGCATCTGTTATAGTTTTGGAGAAAAATGTGTTCATTTCATGTATGCGCGAAATGCCTTAAAAATGGCTTTAAAATGGATTTGGAGCATGGAGACGATTATCTCGGGATTGCAAGATAACCAAACAAAACTTTTAGTGGATTTCTACTTATTTTATTAAATATCATCTCCACCAAACAGGACAAGCTTGCATGTGTTATAGTTTTGGAGAAAAATGTGTTCATTTCATGTATGCGCAAAATGCCTTTGAAATGGCTTTAAAATGGATTTGGAGCATGGAGACGATTATCTCGGGATTGCAAGATAACCAAACAAAAATTTTAGTGGATTTCTACTTATTTTATTAAATATCATCTCCACCAAACAGGACAAGCTTGCATCTGTTATAGTTTTGGAGAAAAATGTGTTCATTTCATGTATGCGCGAAATGCCTTAAAAATGGCTTTAAAATGGATTTGGAACATGGAGACGATTATCTCGGGATTGCAAGATAACCAAACAAAACTTTTAGTGGATTTCTACTTATTTTATTAAATATCATCTCCACCAAACAGGACAAGCTTGCATCTGTTATAGTTTTGGAGAAAAATGTGTTCATTTCATGTATGCGCGAAATGCCTTAAAAATGGCTTTAAAATGGATTTGGAGCATGGAGACGATTATCTCGGGATTGCAAGATAACCAAACAAAACTTTTAGTGGATTTCTACTTATTTTATCAAATATCATCTCCATCAAACAGGACAAGCTTGCATCTGTTATAGTTTTGGAGAAAAATGTGTTCATTTCATGTATGCGCGAAATGCCTTAAAAATGGCTTTAAAATGGATTTGGAGCATGGAGACGATTATCTCGGGATTGCAAGATAACCAAACAAAACTTTTAGTGGATTTCTACTTATTTTATTAAATATCATCTCCACCAAACAGGACAAGCTTGCATCTGTTATAGTTTTGGAGAAAAATGTGTTCATTTCATGTATGCGCGAAATGCCTTAAAAATGGCTTTAAAATGCATTTGGAGCATGGAGACGATTATCTCGGGATTGCAAGATAACCAAACAAAACTTTTAGTGGATTTCTACTTATTTTATTAAATATCATCTCCACCAAACAGGACAAGCTTGCATCTGTTATAGTTTTGGAGAAAAATGTGTTCATTTCATGTATGCGCGAAATGCCTTAAAAATGGCTTTAAAATGGATTTGGAGCATGGAGACGATTATCTCGGGATTGCAAGATAACCAAACAAAACTTTTAGTGGATTTCTACTTATTTTATTAAATATCATCTCCACCAAACAGGACAAGCTTGCATCTGTTATAGTTTTGGAGAAAAATGTGTTCATTTCATGTATGCGCGAAATGCCTTAAAAATGGCTTTAAAATGCATTTGGAGCATGGAGACGATTATCTCGGGATTGCAAGATAACCAAACAAAACTTTTAGTGGATTTCTACTTATTTTATTAAATATCATCTCCACCAAACAGGACAAGCTTGCATCTGTTATAGTTTTGGAGAAAAATGTGTTCATTTCATGTATGCGCGAAATGCCTTAAAAATGGCTTTAAAATGGATTTGGAGCATGGAGACGATTATCTCGGGATTGCAAGATAACCAAACAAAACTTTTAGTGGATTTCTACTTATTTTATTAAATATCATCTCCACCAAACAGGACAAGCTTGCATCTGTTATAGTTTTGGAGAAAAATGTGTTCATTTCATGTATGCGCGAAATGCCTTAAAAATGGCTTTAAAATGGATTTGGAGCATGGAGACAATTATCTCGGGATTGCAAGATAACCAAACAAAACTTTTAGTGGATTTCTACTTATTTTATTAAATATCATCTCCACCAAACAGGACAAGCTTGCATCTGTTATAGTTTTGGAGAAAAATGTGTTCATTTCATGAATGCGCGAAATGCCTTAAAAATGGCTTTAAAATGGATTTGGAGCATGGAGACGATTATCTCGGGATTGCAAGATAACCAAACAAAACTTTTAGTGGATTTCTACTTATTTTATTAAATATCATCTCCACCAAACAGGACAAGCTTGCATCTGTTATAGTTTTGGAGAAAAATGTGTTCATTTCATGTATGCGCGAAATGCCTTAAAAATGGCTTTAAAATGGATTTGGAGCATGGAGACGATTATCTCGGGATTGCAAGATAACCAAACAAAACTTTTAGTGGATTTCTACTTATTTTATTAAATATCATCTCCACCAAACAGGACAAGCTTGCATCTGTTATAGTTTTGGAGAAAAATGTGTTCATTTCATGTATGCGCGAAATGCCTTAAAAATGGCTTTAAAATGGATTTGGAGCATGGAGACGATTATCTCGGGATTGCAAGATAACCAAACAAAACTTTTAGTGGATTTCTACTTATTTTATCAAATATCATCTCCACCAAACAGGACAAGCTTGCATCTGTTATAGTTTTGGAGAAAAATGTGTTCATTTCATGTATGCGCGAAATGCCTTAAAAATGGCTTTAAAATGGATTTGGAGCATGGAGACGATTATCTCGGGATTGCAAGATAACCAAACAAAACTTTTAGTGGATTTCTACTTATTTTATTAAATATCATCTCCACCAAACAGGACAAGCTTGCATCTGTTATAGTTTTGGAGAAAAATGTGTTCATTTCATGTATGCGCGAAATGCCTTAAAAATGGCTTTAAAATGGATTTGGAGCATGGAGACGATTATCTCGGGATTGCAAGATAACCAAACAAAACTTTTAGTGGATTTCTACTTATTTTATTAAATATCATCTCCACCAAACAGGACAAGCTTGCATCTGTTATAGTTTTGGAGAAAAATGTGTTCATTTCATGTATGCGCGAAATGCCTTAAAAATGGCTTTAAAATGGATTTGGAGCATGGAGACGATTATCTCGGGATTGCAAGATAACCAAACAAAACTTTTAGTGGATTTCTACTTATTTTATCAAATATCATCTCCACCAAACAGGACAAGCTTGCATCTGTTATAGTTTTGGAGAAAAATGTGTTCATTTCATGTATGCGCGAAATGCCTTAAAAATGGCTTTAAAATGGATTTGGAGCATGGAGACGATTATCTCGGGATTGCAAGATAACCAAACAAAACTTTTAGTGGATTTCTACTTATTTTATTAAATATCATCTCCACCAAACAGGACAAGCTTGCATCTGTTATAGTTTTGGAGAAAAATGTGTTTATTTCATGTATGCGCGAAATGCCTTAAAATGGCTTTCAAATGGATTTGGAGCATGGAGACGATTATCTCGGGATTGCAAGATAACCAAACAAAACTTTTAGTGGATTTCTACTTATTTTATTAAATATCATCTCCACCAAACAGGCAAGCTTGCATGTGTTATAGTTTTGGAGAAAAATGTGTTCATTTCATGTATGCGCAAAATGCCTTTGAAATGGCTTTAAAATGGATTTGGAGCATGGAGACGATTATCTCAGGATGGCAATATAAACAAACGAAACTTTTAGTAGATTTCTACTTATTTTATTAAATATTATCTCCACCAAACAGGACAAGCTTGCATCTGTTATAGTTTTGGAGAAAAATGTGTTCATTTCATGTATGCGCGAAATGCCTTAAAAATGGCTTTAAAATGGATTTGGAGCATGGAGACGATTATCTCGGGATTGCAAGATAACCAAACAAAACTTTTAGTGGATTTCTACTTATTTTATTAAATATCATCTCCACCAAACAGGACAAGCTTGCATCTGTTATAGTTTTGGAGAAAAATGTGTTCATTTCATGTATGCGCGAAATGCCTTAAAAATGGCTTTAAAATGGATTTGGAGCATGGAGACGATTATCTCGGGATTGCAAGATAACCAAACAAAACTTTTAGTGGATTTCTACTTATTTTATTAAATATCATCTCCACCAAACAGGACAAGCTTGCATGTGTTATAGTTTTGGAGAAAAATGTGTTCATTTCATGTATGCGCAAAATGCCTTTGAAATGGCTTTAAAATGGATTTGGAGCATGGAGACGATTATCTCGGGATTGCAAGATAACCAAACAAAAATTTTAGTGGATTTCTACTTATTTTATTAAATATCATCTCCACCAAACAGGACAAGCTTGCATCTGTTATAGTTTTGGAGAAAAATGTGTTCATTTCATGTATGCGCGAAATGCCTTAAAAATGGCTTTAAAATGGATTTGGAACATGGAGACGATTATCTCGGGATTGCAAGATAACCAAACAAAACTTTTAGTGGATTTCTACTTATTTTATTAAATATCATCTCCACCAAACAGGACAAGCTTGCATCTGTTATAGTTTTGGAGAAAAATGTGTTCATTTCATGTATGCGCGAAATGCCTTAAAAATGGCTTTAAAATGGATTTGGAGCATGGAGACGATTATCTCGGGATTGCAAGATAACCAAACAAAACTTTTAGTGGATTTCTACTTATTTTATCAAATATCATCTCCATCAAACAGGACAAGCTTGCATCTGTTATAGTTTTGGAGAAAAATGTGTTCATTTCATGTATGCGCGAAATGCCTTAAAAATGGCTTTAAAATGGATTTGGAGCATGGAGACGATTATCTCGGGATTGCAAGATAACCAAACAAAACTTTTAGTGGATTTCTACTTATTTTATTAAATATCATCTCCACCAAACAGGACAAGCTTGCATCTGTTATAGTTTTGGAGAAAAATGTGTTCATTTCATGTATGCGCGAAATGCCTTAAAAATGGCTTTAAAATGCATTTGGAGCATGGAGACGATTATCTCGGGATTGCAAGATAACCAAACAAAACTTTTAGTGGATTTCTACTTATTTTATTAAATATCATCTCCACCAAACAGGACAAGCTTGCATCTGTTATAGTTTTGGAGAAAAATGTGTTCATTTCATGTATGCGCGAAATGCCTTAAAAATGGCTTTAAAATGGATTTGGAGCATGGAGACGATTATCTCGGGATTGCAAGATAACCAAACAAAACTTTTAGTGGATTTCTACTTATTTTATTAAATATCATCTCCACCAAACAGGACAAGCTTGCATCTGTTATAGTTTTGGAGAAAAATGTGTTCATTTCATGTATGCGCGAAATGCCTTAAAAATGGCTTTAAAATGCATTTGGAGCATGGAGACGATTATCTCGGGATTGCAAGATAACCAAACAAAACTTTTAGTGGATTTCTACTTATTTTATTAAATATCATCTCCACCAAACAGGACAAGCTTGCATCTGTTATAGTTTTGGAGAAAAATGTGTTCATTTCATGTATGCGCGAAATGCCTTAAAAATGGCTTTAAAATGGATTTGGAGCATGGAGACGATTATCTCGGGATTGCAAGATAACCAAACAAAACTTTTAGTGGATTTCTACTTATTTTATTAAATATCATCTCCACCAAACAGGACAAGCTTGCATCTGTTATAGTTTTGGAGAAAAATGTGTTCATTTCATGTATGCGCGAAATGCCTTAAAAATGGCTTTAAAATGGATTTGGAGCATGGAGACAATTATCTCGGGATTGCAAGATAACCAAACAAAACTTTTAGTGGATTTCTACTTATTTTATTAAATATCATCTCCACCAAACAGGACAAGCTTGCATCTGTTATAGTTTTGGAGAAAAATGTGTTCATTTCATGAATGCGCGAAATGCCTTAAAAATGGCTTTAAAATGGATTTGGAGCATGGAGACGATTATCTCGGGATTGCAAGATAACCAAACAAAACTTTTAGTGGATTTCTACTTATTTTATTAAATATCATCTCCACCAAACAGGACAAGCTTGCATCTGTTATAGTTTTGGAGAAAAATGTGTTCATTTCATGTATGCGCGAAATGCCTTAAAAATGGCTTTAAAATGGATTTGGAGCATGGAGACGATTATCTCGGGATTGCAAGATAACCAAACAAAACTTTTAGTGGATTTCTACTTATTTTATTAAATATCATCTCCACCAAACAGGACAAGCTTGCATCTGTTATAGTTTTGGAGAAAAATGTGTTCATTTCATGTATGCGCGAAATGCCTTAAAAATGGCTTTAAAATGGATTTGGAGCATGGAGACGATTATCTCGGGATTGCAAGATAACCAAACAAAACTTTTAGTGGATTTCTACTTATTTTATCAAATATCATCTCCACCAAACAGGACAAGCTTGCATCTGTTATAGTTTTGGAGAAAAATGTGTTCATTTCATGTATGCGCGAAATGCCTTAAAAATGGCTTTAAAATGGATTTGGAGCATGGAGACGATTATCTCGGGATTGCAAGATAACCAAACAAAACTTTTAGTGGATTTCTACTTATTTTATTAAATATCATCTCCACCAAACAGGACAAGCTTGCATCTGTTATAGTTTTGGAGAAAAATGTGTTCATTTCATGTATGCGCGAAATGCCTTAAAAATGGCTTTAAAATGGATTTGGAGCATGGAGACGATTATCTCGGGATTGCAAGATAACCAAACAAAACTTTTAGTGGATTTCTACTTATTTTATTAAATATCATCTCCACCAAACAGGACAAGCTTGCATCTGTTATAGTTTTGGAGAAAAATGTGTTCATTTCATGTATGCGCGAAATGCCTTAAAAATGGCTTTAAAATGGATTTGGAGCATGGAGACGATTATCTCGGGATTGCAAGATAACCAAACAAAACTTTTAGTGGATTTCTACTTATTTTATCAAATATCATCTCCACCAAACAGGACAAGCTTGCATCTGTTATAGTTTTGGAGAAAAATGTGTTCATTTCATGTATGCGCGAAATGCCTTAAAAATGGCTTTAAAATGGATTTGGAGCATGGAGACGATTATCTCGGGATTGCAAGATAACCAAACAAAACTTTTAGTGGATTTCTACTTATTTTATTAAATATCATCTCCACCAAACAGGAAAACAGGACAAGCTTGCATCTGTTATAGTTTTGGAGAAAAATGTGTTCATTTCATGTATGCGCGAAATGCCTTAAAAATGGCTTTAAAATGGATTTGGAGCATGGAGACGATTATCTCGGGATTGCAAGATAACCAAACAAAACTTTTAGTGGATTTCTACTTATTTTATTAAATATCATCTCCACCAAACAGGACAAGCTTGCATCTGTTATAGTTTTGGAGAAAAATGTGTTCATTTTATGTATGCGCGAAATGCCTTAAAAATGGCTTTAAAATGGATTTGGAGCATGGAGACGATTATCTCGGGATTGCAAGATAACCAAACAAAACTTTTAGTGGATTTCTACTTATTTTATTAAATATCATCTCCACCAAACAGGACAAGCTTGCATCTGTTATAGTTTTGGAGAAAAATGTGTTCATTTCATGTATGCGCGAAATGCCTTAAAAATGGCTTTAAAATGGATTTGGAGCATGGAGACGATTATCTCGGGATTGCAAGATAACCAAACAAAACTTTTAGTGGATTTCTACTTATTTTATTAAATATCATCTCCACCAAACAGGACAAGCTTGCATCTGTTATAGTTTTGGAGAAAAATGTGTTCATTTCATGTATGCGCGAAATGCCTTAAAATGGCTTTAAAATGCATTTGGAGCATGGAGACGATTATCTCGGGATTGCAAGATAACCAAACAAAACTTTTAGTGGATTTCTACTTATTTTATTAAATATCATCTCCACCAAACAGGACAAGCTTGCATCTGTTATAGTTTTGGAGAAAAATGTGTTCATTTCATGTATGCGCGAAATGCCTTAAAAATGGCTTTAAAATGGATTTGGAGCATGGAGACGATTATCTCGGGATTGCAAGATAACCAAACAAAACTTTTAGTGGATTTCTACTTATTTTATTAAATATCATCTCCACCAAACAGGACAAGCTTGCATCTGTTATAGTTTTGGAGAAAAATGTGTTCATTTCATGTATGCGCGAAATGCCTTAAAAATGGCTTTAAAATGGATTTGGAGCATGGAGACGATTATCTCGGGATTGCAAGATAACCAAACAAAACTTTTAGTGGATTTCTACTTATTTTATTAAATATCATCTCCACCAAACAGGACAAGCTTGCATCTGTTATAGTTTTGGAGAAAAATGTGTTCATTTCATGTATGCGCGAAATGCCTTAAAAATGGCTTTAAAATGGATTTGGAGCATGGAGACAATTATCTCGGGATTGCAAGATAACCAAACAAAACTTTTAGTGGATTTCTACTTATTTTATTAAATATCATCTCCACCAAACAGGACAAGCTTGCATCTGTTATAGTTTTGGAGAAAAATGTGTTCATTTCATGAATGCGCGAAATGCCTTAAAAATGGCTTTAAAATGGATTTGGAGCATGGAGACGATTATCTCGGGATTGCAAGATAACCAAACAAAACTTTTAGTGGATTTCTACTTATTTTATTAAATATCATCTCCACCAAACAGGACAAGCTTGCATCTGTTATAGTTTTGGAGAAAAATGTGTTCATTTCATGTATGCGCGAAATGCCTTAAAAATGGCTTTAAAATGGATTTGGAGCATGGAGACGATTATCTCGGGATTGCAAGATAACCAAACAAAACTTTTAGTGGATTTCTACTTATTTTATTAAATATCATCTCCACCAAACAGGACAAGCTTGCATCTGTTATAGTTTTGGAGAAAAATGTGTTCATTTCATGTATGCGCGAAATGCCTTAAAAATGGCTTTAAAATGGATTTGGAGCATGGAGACGATTATCTCGGGATTGCAAGATAACCAAACAAAACTTTTAGTGGATTTCTACTTATTTTATCAAATATCATCTCCACCAAACAGGACAAGCTTGCATCTGTTATAGTTTTGGAGAAAAATGTGTTCATTTCATGTATGCGCGAAATGCCTTAAAAATGGCTTTAAAATGGATTTGGAGCATGGAGACGATTATCTCGGGATTGCAAGATAACCAAACAAAACTTTTAGTGGATTTCTACTTATTTTATTAAATATCATCTCCACCAAACAGGAAAACAGGACAAGCTTGCATCTGTTATAGTTTTGGAGAAAAATGTGTTCATTTCATGTATGCGCGAAATGCCTTAAAAATGGCTTTAAAATGGATTTGGAGCATGGAGACGATTATCTCGGGATTGCAAGATAACCAAACAAAACTTTTAGTGGATTTCTACTTATTTTATTAAATATCATCTCCACCAAACAGGACAAGCTTGCATCTGTTATAGTTTTGGAGAAAAATGTGTTCATTTCATGTATGCGCGAAATGCCTTAAAAATGGCTTTAAAATGGATTTGGAGCATGGAGACGATTATCTCGGGATTGCAAGATAACCAAACAAAACTTTTAGTGGATTTCTACTTATTTTATCAAATATCATCTCCACCAAACAGGACAAGCTTGCATCTGTTATAGTTTTGGAGAAAAATGTGTTCATTTCATGTATGCGCGAAATGCCTTAAAAATGGCTTTAAAATGGATTTGGAGCATGGAGACGATTATCTCGGGATTGCAAGATAACCAAACAAAACTTTTAGTGGATTTCTACTTATTTTATTAAATATCATCTCCACCAAACAGGAAAACAGGACAAGCTTGCATCTGTTATAGTTTTGGAGAAAAATGTGTTCATTTCATGTATGCGCGAAATGCCTTAAAAATGGCTTTAAAATGGATTTGGAGCATGGAGACGATTATCTCGGGATTGCAAGATAACCAAACAAAACTTTTAGTGGATTTCTACTTATTTTATTAAATATCATCTCCACCAAACAGGACAAGCTTGCATCTGTTATAGTTTTGGAGAAAAATGTGTTCATTTTATGTATGCGCGAAATGCCTTAAAAATGGCTTTAAAATGGATTTGGAGCATGGAGACGATTATCTCGGGATTGCAAGATAACCAAACAAAACTTTTAGTGGATTTCTACTTATTTTATTAAATATCATCTCCACCAAACAGGACAAGCTTGCATCTGTTATAGTTTTGGAGAAAAATGTGTTCATTTCATGTATGCGCGAAATGCCTTAAAAATGGCTTTAAAATGGATTTGGAGCATGGAGACGATTATCTCGGGATTGCAAGATAACCAAACAAAACTTTTAGTGGATTTCTACTTATTTTATTAAATATCATCTCCACCAAACAGGACAAGCTTGCATCTGTTATAGTTTTGGAGAAAAATGTGTTCATTTCATGTATGCGCGAAATGCCTTAAAAATGGCTTTAAAATGCATTTGGAGCATGGAGACGATTATCTCGGGATTGCAAGATAACCAAACAAAACTTTTAGTGGATTTCTACTTATTTTATTAAATATCATCTCCACCAAACAGGACAAGCTTGCATCTGTTATAGTTTTGGAGAAAAATGTGTTCATTTCATGTATGCGCGAAATGCCTTAAAAATGGCTTTAAAATGGATTTGGAGCATGGAGACGATTATCTCGGGATTGCAAGATAACCAAACAAAACTTTTAGTGGATTTCTACTTATTTTATTAAATATCATCTCCACCAAACAGGACAAGCTTGCATCTGTTATAGTTTTGGAGAAAAATGTGTTCATTTCATGTATGCGCGAAATGCCTTAAAAATGGCTTTAAAATGGATTTGGAGCATGGAGACGATTATCTCGGGATTGCAAGATAACCAAACAAAACTTTTAGTGGATTTCTACTTATTTTATTAAATATCATCTCCACCAAACAGGACAAGCTTGCATCTGTTATAGTTTTGGAGAAAAATGTGTTCATTTCATGTATGCGCGAAATGCCTTAAAAATGGCTTTAAAATGGATTTGGAGCATGGAGACAATTATCTCGGGATTGCAAGATAACCAAACAAAACTTTTAGTGGATTTCTACTTATTTTATTAAATATCATCTCCACCAAACAGGACAAGCTTGCATCTGTTATAGTTTTGGAGAAAAATGTGTTCATTTCATGAATGCGCGAAATGCCTTAAAAATGGCTTTAAAATGGATTTGGAGCATGGAGACGATTATCTCGGGATTGCAAGATAACCAAACAAAACTTTTAGTGGATTTCTACTTATTTTATTAAATATCATCTCCACCAAACAGGACAAGCTTGCATCTGTTATAGTTTTGGAGAAAAATGTGTTCATTTCATGTATGCGCGAAATGCCTTAAAAATGGCTTTAAAATGGATTTGGAGCATGGAGACGATTATCTCGGGATTGCAAGATAACCAAACAAAACTTTTAGTGGATTTCTACTTATTTTATTAAATATCATCTCCACCAAACAGGACAAGCTTGCATCTGTTATAGTTTTGGAGAAAAATGTGTTCATTTCATGTATGCGCGAAATGCCTTAAAAATGGCTTTAAAATGGATTTGGAGCATGGAGACGATTATCTCGGGATTGCAAGATAACCAAACAAAACTTTTAGTGGATTTCTACTTATTTTATCAAATATCATCTCCACCAAACAGGACAAGCTTGCATCTGTTATAGTTTTGGAGAAAAATGTGTTCATTTCATGTATGCGCGAAATGCCTTAAAAATGGCTTTAAAATGGATTTGGAGCATGGAGACGATTATCTCGGGATTGCAAGATAACCAAACAAAACTTTTAGTGGATTTCTACTTATTTTATTAAATATCATCTCCACCAAACAGGAAAACAGGACAAGCTTGCATCTGTTATAGTTTTGGAGAAAAATGTGTTCATTTCATGTATGCGCGAAATGCCTTAAAAATGGCTTTAAAATGGATTTGGAGCATGGAGACGATTATCTCGGGATTGCAAGATAACCAAACAAAACTTTTAGTGGATTTCTACTTATTTTATTAAATATCATCTCCACCAAACAGGACAAGCTTGCATCTGTTATAGTTTTGGAGAAAAATGTGTTCATTTCATGTATGCGCGAAATGCCTTAAAAATGGCTTTAAAATGGATTTGGAGCATGGAGACGATTATCTCGGGATTGCAAGATAACCAAACAAAACTTTTAGTGGATTTCTACTTATTTTATTAAATATCATCTCCACCAAACAGGACAAGCTTGCATCTGTTATAGTTTTGGAGAAAAATGTGTTCATTTCATGTATGCGCGAAATGCCTTAAAAATGGCTTTAAAATGGATTTGGAGCATGGAGACGATTATCTCGGGATTGCAAGATAACCAAACAAAACTTTTAGTGGATTTCTACTTATTTTATCAAATATCATCTCCACCAAACAGGACAAGCTTGCATCTGTTATAGTTTTGGAGAAAAATGTGTTCATTTCATGTATGCGCG
Source organism: Anomaloglossus baeobatrachus (assembly GCF_048569485.1). Taxonomy (NCBI): domain Eukaryota; kingdom Metazoa; phylum Chordata; class Amphibia; order Anura; family Aromobatidae; genus Anomaloglossus; species Anomaloglossus baeobatrachus. The sequence goes on from NW_027441960.1 coordinate 177,409, forward strand.
AAATGCCTTAAAAATGGCTTTAAAATGGATTTGGAGCATGGAGACGATTATCTCGGGATTGCAAGATAACCAAACAAAACTTTTAGTGGATTTCTACTTATTTTATTAAATATCATCTCCACCAAACAGGAAAACAGGACAAGCTTGCATCTGTTATAGTTTTGGAGAAAAATGTGTTCATTTCATGTATGCGCGAAATGCCTTAAAAATGGCTTTAAAATGGATTTGGAGCATGGAGACGATTATCTCGGGATTGCAAGATAACCAAACAAAACTTTTAGTGGATTTCTACTTATTTTATTAAATATCATCTCCACCAAACAGGACAAGCTTGCATCTGTTATAGTTTTGGAGAAAAATGTGTTCATTTCATGTATGCGCGAAATGCCTTAAAAATGGCTTTAAAATGGATTTGGAGCATGGAGACGATTATCTCGGGATTGCAAGATAACCAAACAAAACTTTTAGTGGATTTCTACTTATTTTATTAAATATCTTCTCCACCAAACAGGACAAGCTTGCATCTGTTATAGTTTTGGAGAAAAATGTGTTTATTTCATGTATGCGCGAAATGCCTTAAAAATGGCTTTAAAATGGATTTGGAGCATGGAGACGATTATCTCGGGATTGCAAGATAACCAAACAAAACTTTTAGTGGATTTCTACTTATTTTATTAAATATCATCTCCACCAAACAGGACAAGCTTGCATGTGTTATAGTTTTGGAGAAAAATGTGTTCATTTCATGTATGCGCAAAATGCCTTTGAAATGGCTTTAAAATGGATTTGGAGCATGGAGACGATTATCTCAGGATGGCAATATAAACAAACGAAACTTTTAGTAGATTTCTACTTATTTTATTAAATATTATCTCCACCAAACAGGACAAGCTTGCATCTGTTATAGTTTTGGAGAAAAATGTGTTCATTTTATGTATGCGCGAAATGCCTTAAAAATGGCTTTAAAATGGATTTGGAGCATGGAGACGATTATCTCGGGATTGCAAGATAACCAAACAAAACTTTTAGTGGATTTCTACTTATTTTATTAAATATCATCTCCACCAAACAGGACAAGCTTGCATCTGTTATAGTTTTGGAGAAAAATGTGTTCATTTCATGTATGCGCGAAATGCCTTAAAAATGGCTTTAAAATGGATTTGGAGCATGGAGACGATTATCTCGGAATTGCAAGATAACCAAACAAAACTTTTAGTGGATTTCTACTTATTTTATTAAATATCATCTCCACCAAACAGGACAAGCTTGCATCTGTTATAGTTTTGGAGAAAAATGTGTTCATTTCATGTATGCGCGAAATGCCTTAAAAATGGCTTTAAAATGGATTTGGAGCATGGAGACGATTATCTCGGGATTGCAAGATAACCAAACAAAACTTTTAGTGGATTTCTACTTATTTTATTAAATATCATCTCCACCAAACAGGACAAGCTTGCATCTGTTATAGTTTTGGAGAAAAATGTGTTCATTTCATGTATGCGCGAAATGCCTTAAAAATGGCTTTAAAATGGATTTGGAGCATGGAGACGATTATCTCGGGATTGCAATATAACCAAACAAAACTTTTAGTGGATTTCTACTTATTTTATTAAATATCATCTCCACCAAACAGGACAAGCTTGCATCTGTTATAGTTTTGGAGAAAAATGTGTTCATTTCATGTATGCGCGAAATGCCTTAAAAATGGCTTTAAAATGGATTTGGAGCATGGAGACGATTATCTCGGGATTGCAAGATAACCAAACAAAACTTTTAGTGGATTTCTACTTATTTTATTAAATATCATCTCCACCAAACAGGACAAGCTTGCATCTGTTATAGTTTTGGAGAAAAATGTGTTCATTTCATGTATGCGCGAAATGCCTTAAAAATGGCTTTAAAATGGATTTGGAGCATGGAGACGATTATCTCGGGATTGCAAGATAACCAAACAAAACTTTTAGTGGATTTCTACTTATTTTATTAAATATCATCTCCACCAAACAGGACAAGCTTGCATCTGTTATAGTTTTGGAGAAAAATGTGTTCATTTCATGTATGCGCGAAATGCCTTAAAAATGGCTTTAAAATGGATTTGGAGCATGGAGACGATTATCTCGGGATTGCAAGATAACCAAACAAAACTTTTAGTGGATTTCTACTTATTTTATTAAATATCATCTCCACCAAACAGGACAAGCTTGCATCTGTTATAGTTTTGGAGAAAAATGTGTTCATTTCATGTATGCGCGAAATGCCTTAAAAATGGCTTTAAAATGGATTTGGAGCATGGAGACGATTATCTCGGGATTGCAAGATAACCAAACAAAACTTTTAGTGGATTTCTACTTATTTTATTAAATATAATCTCCACCAAACAGGACAAGCTTGCATCTGTTATAGTTTTGGAGAAAAATGTGTTCATTTCATGTATGCGCGAAATGCCTTAAAAATGGCTTTAAAATGGATTTGGAGCATGGAGACGATTATCTCGGGATTGCAAGATAACCAAACAAAACTTTTAGTGGATTTCTACTTATTTTATTAAATATCATCTCCACCAAACAGGACAAGCTTGCATCTGTTATAGTTTTGGAGAAAAATGTGTTCATTTCATGTATGCGCGAAATGCCTTAAAAATGGCTTTAAAATGGATTTGGAGCATGGAGACGATTATCTCGGGATTGCAAGATAACCAAACAAAACTTTTAGTGGATTTCTACTTATTTTATTAAATATCATCTCCACCAAACAGGACAAGCTTGCATCTGTTATAGTTTTGGAGAAAAATGTGTTCATTTCATGTATGCGCGAAATGCCTTAAAAATGGCTTTAAAATGGATTTGGAGCATGGAGACGATTATCTCGGGATTGCAAGATAACCAAACAAAACTTTTAGTGGATTTCTACTTATTTTATTAAATATCATCTCCACCAAACAGGACAAGCTTGCATGTGTTATAGTTTTGGAGAAAAATGTGTTCATTTCATGTATGCGCAAAATGCCTTTGAAATGGCTTTAAAATGGATTTGGAGCATGGAGACGATTATCTCAGGATGGCAATATAAACAAACGAAACTTTTAGTAGATTTCTACTTATTTTATTAAATATCATCTCCACCAAACAGGACAAGCTTGCATCTGTTATAGTTTTGGAGAAAAATGTGTTCATTTCATGTATGCGCGAAATGCCTTAAAAATGGCTTTAAAATGGATTTGGAGCATGGAGACGATTATCTCGGGATTGCAAGATAACCAAACAAAACTTTTAGTGGATTTCTACTTATTTTATTAAATATCATCTCCACCAAACAGGACAAGCTTGCATCTGTTATAGTTTTGGAGAAAAATGTGTTCATTTCATGTATGCGCGAAATGCCTTAAAAATGGCTTTAAAATGGATTTGGAGCATGGAGACGATTATCTCGGGATTGCAAGATAACCAAACAAAACTTTTAGTGGATTTCTACTTATTTTATTAAATATCATCTCCACCAAACAGGACAAGCTTGCATCTGCTATAGTTTTGGAGAAAAATGTGTTCATTTCATGTATGCGCGAAATGCCTTAAAAATGGCTTTAAAATGGATTTGGAGCATGGAGACGATTATCTCGGGATTGCAAGATAACCAAACAAAACTTTTAGTGGATTTCTACTTATTTTATTAAATATCATCTCCACCAAACAGGACAAGCTTGCATGTGTTATAGTTTTGGAGAAAAATGTGTTCATTTCATGTATGCGCAAAATGCCTTTGAAATGGCTTTAAAATGGATTTGGAGCATGGAGACGATTATCTCAGGATGGCAATATAAACAAACGAAACTTTTAGTGGATTTCTACTTATTTTATTAAATATCATCTCCACCAAACAGGACAAGCTTGCATCTGTTATAGTTTTGGAGAAAAATGTGTTCATTTCATGTATGCGCGAAATGCCTTAAAAATGGCTTTAAAATGGATTTGGAGCATGGAGACGATTATCTCGGGATTGCAAGATAACCAAACAAAACTTTTAGTGGATTTCTACTTATTTTATTAAATATCATCTCCACCAAACAGGACAAGCTTGCATCTGTTATAGTTTTGGAGAAAAATGTGTTCATTTCATGTATGCGCGAAATGCCTTAAAAATGGCTTTAAAATGGATTTGGAGCATGGAGACGATTATCTCGGGATTGCAAGATAACCAAACAAAACTTTTAGTGGATTTCTACTTATTTTATTAAATATCATCTCCACCAAACAGGACAAGCTTGCATCTGTTATAGTTTTGGAGAAAAATGTGTTCATTTCATGTATGCGCGAAATGCCTTAAAAATGGCTTTAAAATGGATTTGGAGCATGGAGACGATTATCTCGGGATTGCAAGATAACCAAACAAAACTTTTAGTGGATTTCCACTTATTTTATTAAATATCATCTCCACCAAACAGGACAAGCTTGCATCTGTTATAGTTTTGGAGAAAAATGTGTTCATTTCATGTATGCGCGAAATGCCTTAAAAATGGCTTTAAAATGGATTTGGAGCATGGAGACGATTATCTCGGGATTGCAAGATAACCAAACAAAACTTTTAGTGGATTTCTACTTATTTTATTAAATATCATCTCCACCAAACAGGACAAGCTTGCATCTGTTATAGTTTTGGAGAAAAATGTGTTCATTTCATGTATGCGCGAAATGCCTTAAAAATGGCTTTAAAATGGATTTGGAGCATGGAGACGATTATCTCGGGATTGCAAGATAACCAAACAAAACTTTTAGTGGATTTCTACTTATTTTATTAAATATCATCTCCACCAAACAGGACAAGCTTGCATCTGTTATAGTTTTGGAGAAAAATGTGTTCATTTCATGTATGCGCGAAATGCCTTAAAAATGGCTTTAAAATGGATTTGGAGCATGGAGACGATTATCTCGGGATTGCAAGATAACCAAACAAAACTTTTAGTGGATTTTTACTTATTTTATTAAATATCATCTCCACCAAACAGGACAAGCTTGCATGTGTTATAGTTTTGGAGAAAAATGTGTTCATTTCATGTATGCGCAAAATGCCTTTGAAATGGCTTTAAAATGGATTTGGAGCATGGAGACGATTATCTCAGGATGGCAATATAAACAAACGAAACTTTTAGTAGATTTCTACTTATTTTATTAAATATTATCTCCACCAAACAGGACAAGCTTGCATCTGTTATAGTTTTGGAGAAAAATGTGTTCATTTCATGTATGCGCGAAATGCCTTAAAAATGGCTTTAAAATGGATTTGGAGCATGGAGACGATTATCTCGGGATTGCAAGATAACCAAACAAAACTTTTAGTGGATTTCTACTTATTTTATTAAATATCATCTCCACCAAACAGGACAAGCTTGAATCTGTTATAGTTTTGGAGAAAAATGTGTTCATTTCATGTATGCGCGAAATGCCTTAAAAATGGCTTTAAAATGGATTTGGAGCATGGAGACGATTATCTCGGGATTGCAAGATAACCAAACAAAACTTTTAGTGGATTTCTACTTATTTTATTAAATATCATCTCCACCAAACAGGACAAGCTTGCATCTGTTATAGTTTTGGAGAAAAATGTGTTCATTTCATGTATGCGCGAAATGCCTTAAAAATGGCTTTAAAATGGATTTGGAGCATGGAGACGATTATCTCGGGATTGCAAGATAACCAAACAAAACTTTTAGTGGATTTCTACTTATTTTATTAAATATCATCTCCACCAAACAGGACAAGCTTGCATCTGTTATAGTTTTGGAGAAAAATGTGTTCATTTCATGTATGCGCGAAATGCCTTAAAAATGGCTTTAAAATGGATTTGGAGCATGGAGACGATTATCTCGGGATTGCAAGATAACCAAACAAAACTTTTAGTGGATTTCTACTTATTTTATTAAATATCATCTCCACCAAACAGGACAAGCTTGCATCTGTTATAGTTTTGGAGAAAAATGTGTTCATTTCATGTATGCGCGAAATGCCTTAAAAATGGCTTTAAAATGGATTTGGAGCATGGAGACGATTATCTCGGGATTGCAAGATAACAAAACAAAACTTTTAGTGGATTTCTCGTTATTTTATTAAATATCATCTCCACCAAACAGGACAAGCTTGCATCTGTTATAGTTTTGGAGAAAAATGTGTTCATTTCATGTATGCGCGAAATGCCTTAAAAATGGCTTTAAAATGGATTTGGAGCATGGAGACGATTATCTCGGGATTGCAATATAACCAAACAAAACTTTTAGTGGATTTCTACCTATTTTATTAAATATCATCTCCACCAAAAAGGACAAGCTTGCATCTGTTATAGTTTTGGAGAAAAATGTGTTCATTTCATGTATGCGCGAAATGCCTTAAAAATGGCTTTAAAATGGATTTGGAGCATGGAGACGATTATCTCGGGATTGCAAGATAACCAAACAAAACTTTTAGTGGATTTCTACTTATTTTATTAAATATCATCTCCACCAAACAGGACAAGCTTGCATCTGTTATAGTTTTGGAGAAAAATGTGTTTATTTCATGTATGCGCGAAATGCCTTAAAAATGGCTTTAAAATGGATTTGGAGCATGGAGACGATTATCTCGGGATTGCAAGATAACCAAACAAAACTTTTAGTGGATTTCTACTTATTTTATTAAATATCATCTCCACCAAACAGGACAAGCTTGCATGTGTTATAGTTTTGGAGAAAAATGTGTTCATTTCATGTATGCGCAAAATGCCTTTGAAATGGCTTTAAAATGGATTTGGAGCATGGAGACGATTATCTCAGGATGGCAATATAAACAAACGAAACTTTTAGTAGATTTCTACTTATTTTATTAAATATTATCTCCACCAATCAGGACAAGCTTGCCATCTGTTATAGTTTTGGAGAAAAATGTGTTCATTTTATGTATGCGCGAAATGCCTTAAAAATGGCTTTAAAATGGATTTGGAGCATGGAGACGATTATCTCGGGATTGCAAGATAACCAAACAAAACTTTTAGTGGATTTCTACTTATTTTATTAAATATCATCTCCACCAAACAGGACAAGCTTGCATCTGTTATAGTTTTGGAGAAAAATGTGTTCATTTCATGTATGCGCGAAATGCCTTAAAAATGGCTTTAAAATGGATTTGGAGCATGGAGACGATTATCTCGGGATTGCAAGATAACCAAACAAAACTTTTAGTGGATTTCTACTTATTTTATTAAATATCATCTCCACCAAACAGGACAAGCTTGCATCTGTTATAGTTTTGGAGAAAAATGTGTTCATTTCATGTATGCGCGAAATGCCTTAAAAATGGCTTTAAAATGGATTTGGAGCATGGAGACGATTATCTCGGGATTGCAAGATAACCAAACAAAACTTTTAGTGGATTTCTACTTATTTTATTAAATATCATCTCCACCAAACAGGACAAGCTTGCATCTGTTATAGTTTTGGAGAAAAATGTGTTCATTTCATGTATGCGCGAAATGCCTTAAAAATGGCTTTAAAATGGATTTGGAGCATGGAGACGATTATCTCGGGATTGCAAGATAACCAAACAAAACTTTTAGTGGATTTCTACTTATTTTATTAAATATCATCTCCACCAAACAGGACAAGCTTGCATCTGTTATAGTTTTGGAGAAAAATGTGTTCATTTCATGTATGCGCGAAATGCCTTAAAAATGGCTTTAAAATGGATTTGGAGCATGGAGACGATTATCTCGGGATTGCAAGATAACCAAACAAAACTTTTAGTGGATTTCTACTTATTTTATTAAATATCATCTCCACCAAACAGGACAAGCTTGCATCTGTTATAGTTTTGGAGAAAAATGTGTTCATTTCATGTATGCGCGAAATGCCTTAAAAATGGCTTTAAAATGGATTTGGAGCATGGAGACGATTATCTCGGGATTGCAAGATAACCAAACAAAACTTTTAGTGGATTTCTACTTATTTTATTAAATATCATCTCCACCAAACAGGACAAGCTTGCATCTGTTATAGTTTTGGAGAAAAATGTGTTCATTTCATGTATGCGCGAAATGCCTTAAAAATGGCTTTAAAATGTATTTGGAGCATGGAGACGATTATCTCGGGATTGCAAGATAACCAAACAAAACTTTTAGTGGATTTCTACTTATTTTATTAAATATCATCTCCACCAAACAGGACAAGCTTGCATGTGTTATAGTTTTGGAGAAAAATGTGTTCATTTCATGTATGCGCAAAATGCCTTTGAAATGGCTTTAAAATGGATTTGGAGCATGGAGACGATTATCTCGGGATTGCAAGATAACCAAACAAAACTTTTAGTGGATTTCTACTTATTTTATTAAATATCATCTCCACCAAACAGGACAAGCTTGCATCTGTTATAGTTTTGGAGAAAAATGTGTTCATTTCATGTATGCGCGAAATGCCTTAAAAATGGCTTTAAAATGGAATTGGAGCATGGAGACGATTATCTCGGGATTGCAAGATAACCAAACAAAACTTTTAGTGGATTTCTACTTATTTTATTAAATATCATCTCCACCAAACAGGACAAGCTTGCATCTGTTATAGTTTTGGAGAAAAATGTGTTCATTTCATGTATGCGCGAAATGCCTTAAAAATGGCTTTAAAATGGATTTGGAGCATGGAGACGATTATCTCGGGATTGCAAGATAACCAAACAAAACTTTTAGTGGATTTCTACTTATTTTATTAAATATCATCTCCACCAAACAGGACAAGCTTGCATCTGTTATAGTTTTGGAGAAAATGTGTTCATTTCATGTATGCGCAAAATGCCTTTGAAATGGCTTTAAAATGGATTTGGAGCATGGAGACGATTATCTCAGGATGGCAATATGAACAAACGAAACTTTTAGTAGATTTCTACTTATTTTATTAAATATCATCTCCACCAAACAGGACAAGCTTGCATCTGTTATAGTTTTGGAGAAAAATGTGTTCATTTCATGTATGCGCGAAATGCCTTAAAAATGGCTTTAAAATGGATTTGGAGCATGGAGACGATTATCTCGGGATTGCAAGATAACCAAACAAAACTTTTAGTGGATTTCTACTTATTTTATTAAATATCATCTCCACCAAACAGGACAAGCTTGCATCTGTTATAGTTTTGGAGAAAAATGTGTTCATTTCATGTATGCGCGAAATGCCTTAAAAATGGCTTTAAAATGGATTTGGAGCATGGAGACGATTATCTCGGGATTGCAAGATAACCAAACAAAACTTTTAGTGGATTTCTACTTATTTTATTAAATATCATCTCCACCAAACAGGACAAGCTTGCATCTGTTATAGTTTTGGAGAAAAATGTGTTCATTTCATGTATGCGCGAAATGCCTTAAAAATGGCTTTAAAATGGATTTGGAGCATGGAGACGATTATCTCGGGATTGCAAGATAACCAAACAAAACTTTTAGTGGATTTCTACTTATTTTATTAAATATCATCTCCACCAAACAGGACAAGCTTGCATCTGTTATAGTTTTGGAGAAAAATGTGTTCATTTCATGTATGCGCAAAATGCCTTTGAAATGGCTTTAAAATGGATTTGGAGCATGGAGACGATTATCTCAGGATGGCAATATGAACAAACGAAACTTTTAGTAGATTTCTACTTATTTTATTAAATATCATCTCCACCAAACAGGACAAGCTTGCATCTGTTATAGTTTTGGAGAAAAATGTGTTCATTTCATGTATGCGCGAAATGCCTTAAAAATGGCTTTAAAATGGATTTGGAGCATGGAGACGATTATCTCGGGATTGCAAGATAACCAAACAAAACTTTTAGTGGATTTCTACTTATTTTATTAAATATCATCTCCACCAAACAGGACAAGCTTGCATCTGTTATAGTTTTGGAGAAAAATGTGTTCATTTCATGTATGCGCAAAATGCCTTTGAAATGGCTTTAAAATGGATTTGGAGCATGGAGACGATTATCTCGGGATTGCAAGATAACCAAACAAAACTTTTAGTGGATTTCTACTTATTTTATTAAATATCATCTCCACCAAACAGGACAAGCTTGCATCTGTTATAGTTTTGGAGAAAAATGTGTTCATTTCATGTATGCGCGAAATGCCTTAAAAATGGCTTTAAAATGGATTTGGAGCATGGAGACGATTATCTCGGGATTGCAAGATAACCAAACAAAACTTTAAGTGGATTTCTACTTATTTTATTAAATATCATCTCCACCAAACAGGACAAGCTTGCATCTGTTATAGTTTTGGAGAAAAATGTGTTCATTTCATGTATGCGCGAAATGCCTTAAAAATGGCTTTAAAATGGATTTGGAGCATGGAGACGATTATCTCGGGATTGCAAGATAACCAAACAAAACTTTTAGTGGATTTCTACTTATTTTATTAAATATCATCTCCACCAAACAGGACAAGCTTGCATGTGTTATAGTTTTGGAGAAAAATGTGTTCATTTCATGTATGCGCAAAATGCCTTTGAAATGGCTTTAAAATGGATTTGGAGCATGGAGACGATTATCTCGGGATTGCAAGATAACCAAACAAAACTTTTAGTGGATTTCTACTTATTTTATTAAATATCATCTCCACCAAACAGGACAAGCTTGCATCTGTTATAGTTTTGGAGAAAAATGTGTTCATTTCATGTATGCGCGAAATGCCTTAAAAATGGCTTTAAAATGGATTTGGAGCATGGAGACGATTATCTCGGGATTGCAATATAACCAAACAAAACTTTTAGTGGATTTCTACTTATTTTATTAAATATCATCTCCACCAAACAGGACAAGCTTGCATGTGTTATAGTTTTGGAAAAAAATGTGTTCATTTCATGTATGCGCAAAATGCCTTTGAAATGGCTTTAAAATGGATTTGGAGCATGGAGACGATTATCTCAGGATGGCAATATAAACAAACGAAACTTTTAGTAGATTTCTACTTATTTTATTAAATATTATCTCCACCAAACAGGACAAGCTTGCATCTGTTATAGTTTTGGAGAAAAATGTGTTCATTTCATGTATGCGCGAAATGCCTTAAAAATGGCTTTAAAATGGATTTGGAGCATGGAGACGATTATCTCGGGATTGCAAGATAACCAAACAAAACTTTTAGTGGATTTCTACTTATTTTATTAAATATCATCTCCACCAAACAGGACAAGCTTGCATCTGTTATAGTTTTGGAGAAAAATGTGTTCATTTTATGTATGCGCGAAATGCCTTAAAAATGGCTTTAAAATGGATTTGGAGCATGGAGACGATTATCTCGGGATTGCAAGATAACCAAACAAAACTTTTAGTGGATTTCTACTTATTTTATTAAATATCATCTCCACCAAACAGGACAAGCTTGCATCTGTTATAGTTTTGGAGAAAAATGTGTTCATTTCATGTATGCGCGAAATGCCTTAAAAATGGCTTTAAAATGGATTTGGAGCATGGAGACGATTATCTCGGGATTGCAAGATAACCAAACAAAACTTTTAGTGGATTTCTACTTATTTTATTAAATATCATCTCCACCAAACAGGACAAGCTTGCATGTGTTATAGTTTTGGAGAAAAATGTGTTCATTTCATGTATGCGCAAAATGCCTTTGAAATGGCTTTAAAATGGATTTGGAGCATGGAGACGATTATCTCAGGATGGCAATATAAACAAACGAAACTTTTAGTAGATTTCTACTTATTTTATTAAATATTATCTCCACCAAACAGGACAAGCTTGCATCTTAGTTTTGGAGAAAAATGTGTTCATTTCATGTATGCGCGAAATGCCTTAAAAATGGCTTTAAAATGGATTTGGAGCATGGAGACGATTATCTCGGGATTGCAAGATAACCAAACAAAACTTTTAGTGGATTTCTACTTATTTTATTAAATATCATCTCCACCAAACAGGACAAGCTTGCATCTGTTATAGTTTTGGAGAAAAATGTGTTCATTTCATGTATGCGCGAAATGCCTTAAAAATGGCTTTAAAATGGATTTGGAGCATGGAGACGATTATCTCGGGATTGCAAGATAACCAAACAAAACTTTTAGTGGATTTCTACTTATTTTATTAAATATCATCTCCACCAAACAGGACAAGCTTGCATCTGTTATAGTTTTGGAGAAAAATGTGTTCATTTCATGTATGCGCGAAATGCCTTTGAAATGGCTTTAAAATGGATTTGGAGCATGGAGACGATTATCTCGGGATTGCAAGATAACCAAACAAAACTTTTAGTGGATTTCTACTTATTTTATTAAATATCATCTCCACCAAACAGGACAAGCTTGCATCTGTTATAGTTTTGGAGAAAAATGTGTTCATTTCATGTATGCGCGAAATGCCTTAAAAATGGCTTTAAAATGGATTTGGAGCATGGAGACGATTATCTCGGGATTGCAAGATAACCAAACAAAACTTTTAGTGGATTTCTACTTATTTTATTAAATATCATCTCCACCAAACAGGACAAGCTTGCATCTGTTATAGTTTTGGAGAAAAATGTGTTCATTTCATGTATGCGCGAAATGCCTTAAAAATGGCTTTAAAATGGATTTGGAGCATGGAGACGATTATCTCGGGATTGCAAGATAACCAAACAAAACTTTTAGTGGATTTCTACTTATTTTATTAAATATCATCTCCACCAAACAGGACAAGCTTGCATGTGTTATAGTTTTGGAGAAAAATGTGTTCATTTCATGTATGCGCGAAATGCCTTTGAAATGGCTTTAAAATGGATTTGGAGCATGGAGACGATTATCTCGGGATTGCAAGATAACCAAACAAAACTTTTAGTGGATTTCTACTTATTTTATTAAATATCATCTCCACCAAACAGGACAAGCTTGCATCTGTTATAGTTTTGGAGAAAAATGTGTTCATTTCATGTATGCGCAAAATGCCTTAAAAATGGCTTTAAAATGGATTTGGAGCATGGAGACGATTATCTCGGGATTGCAATATAACCAAACAAAACTTTTAGTGGATTTCTACTTATTTTATTAAATATCATCTCCACCAAACAGGACAAGCTTGCATCTGTTATAGTTTTGGAGAAAAATGTGTTCATTTCATGTATGCGCGAAATGCCTTTAAAATGGCTTTAAAATGGATTTGGAGCATGGAGACGATTATCTCGGGATTGCAAGATAACCAAACAAAACTTTTAGTGGATTTCTACTTATTTTATTAAATATCATCTCCACCAAACAGGACAAGCTTTGCATCTGTTATAGTTTTGGAGAAAAATGTGTTCATTTCATGTATGCGCGAAATGCCTTAAAAATGGCTTTAAAATGGATTTGGAGCATGGAGACGATTATCTCGGGATTGCAAGATAACCAAACAAAACTTTTAGTAAATTTCTACTTATTTTATTAAATATCATCTCCACCAAACAGGACAAGCTTGCATCTGTTATAGTTTTGGAGAAAAATGTGTTCATTTCATGTATGCGCGAAATGCCTTAAAAATGGCTTTAAAATGGATTTGGAGCATGGAGACGATTATCTCGGGATTGCAAGATAACCAAACAAAACTTTTAGTGGATTTCTACTTATTTTATTAAATATCATCTCCACCAAACAGGACAAGCTTGCATGTGTTATAGTTTTGGAGAAAAATGTGTTCATTTCATGTATGCGCAAAATGCCTTTGAAATGGCTTTAAAATGGATTTGGAGCATGGAGACGATTATCTCGGGATTGCAAGATAACCAAACAAAACTTTTAGTGGATTTCTACTTATTTTATTAATTATCATCTCCACCAAACAGGACAAGCTTGCATCTGTTATAGTTTTGGAGAAAAATGTGTTCATTTCATGTATGCGCGAAATGCCTTAAAAATGGCTTTAAAATGGATTTGGAGCATGGAGACGATTATCTCGGGATTGCAAGATAACCAAACAAAACTTTTAGTGGATTTCTACTTATTTTATTAAATATCATCTCCACCAAACAGGACAAGCTTGCATCTGTTATAGTTTTGGAGAAAAATGTGTTTATTTCATGTATGCGCGAAATGCCTTAAAAATGGCTTTAAAATGGATTTGGAGCATGGAGACGAGTATCTCGGGATTGCAAGATAACCAAACAAAACTTTTAGTGGATTTCTACTTATTTTATTAAATATCATCTCCACCAAACAGGACAAGCTTGCATGTGTTATAGTTTTGGAGAAAAATGTGTTCATTTCATGTATGCGCAAAATGCCTTTGAAATGGCTTTAAAATGGATTTGGAGCATGGAGACGATTATCTCAGGATGGCAATATAAACAAACGTAACTTTTAGTAGATTTCTACTTAGTTTATTAAATATTATCTCCACCAAACAGGACAAGCTTGCATCTGTTATAGTTTTGGAGAAAAATGTGTTCATTTCATGTATGCGCGAAATGCCTTAAAAATGGCTTTAAAATAAATTTGGAGCATGGAGACGATTATCTCGGGATTGCAAGATAACCAAACAAAACTTTTAGTGGATTTCTACTTATTTTATTAAATATCATCTCCACCAAACAGGACAAGCTTGCATCTGTTATAGTTTTGGAGAAAAATGTGTTCATTTCATGTATGCGCGAAATGCCTTAAAAATGTCTTTAAAATGGATTTGGAGCATGGAGACGATTATCTCGGGATTGCAAGATAACCAAACAAAACTTTTAGTGGATTTCTACTTATTTTATTAAATATCATCTCCACCAAACAGGACAAGCTTGCATGTGTTATAGTTTTGGAGAAAAATGTGTTCATTTCATGTATGCGCAAAATGCCTTTGAAATGGCTTTAAAATGGATTTGGAGCATGGAGACGATTATCTCGGGATTGCAAGATAACCAAACAAAAATTTTAGTGGATTTCTACTTATTTTATTAAATATCATCTCCACCAAACAGGACAAGCTTGCATCTGTTATAGTTTTGGAGAAAAATGTGTTCATTTCATGTATGCGCGAAATGCCTTAAAAATGGCTTTAAAATGGATTTGGAGCATGGAGACGATTATCTCGGGATTGCAAGATAACCAAACAAAACTTTTAGTGGATTTCTACTTATTTTATTAAATATCATCTCCACCAAACAGGACAAGCTTGCATCTGTTATAGTTTTGGAGAAAAATGTGTTCATTTCATGTATGCGCGAAATGCCTTAAAAATGGCTTTAAAATGGATTTGGAGCATGGAGACGATTATCTCGGGATTGCAAGATAACCAAACAAAACTTTTAGTGGATTTCTACTTATTTTATTAAATATCATCTCCACCAAACAGGACAAGCTTGCATCTGTTATAGTTTTGGAGAAAAATGTGTTCATTTCATGTATGCGCGAAATGCCTTAAAAATGGCTTTAAAATGGATTTGGAGCATGGAGACGATTATCTCAGGATGGCAATATAAACAAACGAAACTTTTAGTAGATTTCTACTTAGTTTATTAAATATTATCTCCACCAAACAGGACAAGCTTGCATCTGTTATAGTTTTGGAGAAAAATGTGTTCATTTCATGTATGCGCGAAATGCCTTAAAAATGCCTTTAAAATAAATTTGGAGCATGGAGACGATTATCTCGGGATTGCAAGATAACCAAACAAAACTTTTAGTGGATTTCTACTTATTTTATTAAATATCATCTCCACCAAACAGGACAAGCTTGCATCTGTTATAGTTTTGGAGAAAAATGTGTTCATTTCATGTATGCGCGAAATGCCTTAAAAATGGCTTTAAAATGGATTTGGAGCATGGAGACGATTATCTCGGGATTGCAAGATAACCAAACAAAACTTTTAGTGGATTTCTACTTATTTTATTAAATATCATCTCCACCAAACAGGACAAGCTTGCATGTGTTATAGTTTTGGAGAAAAATGTGTTCATTTCATGTATGCGCAAAATGCCTTTGAAATGGCTTTAAAATGGATTTGGAGCATGGAGACGATTATCTCGGGATTGCAAGATAACCAAACAAAAATTTTAGTGGATTTCTACTTATTTTATTAAATATCATCTCCACCAAACAGGACAAGCTTGCATCTGTTATAGTTTTGGAGAAAAATGTGTTCATTTCATGTATGCGCGAAATGCCTTAAAAATGGCTTTAAAATGGATTTGGAGCATGGAGACGATTATCTCGGGATTGCAAGATAACCAAACAAAACTTTTAGTGGATTTCTACTTATTTTATTAAATATCATCTCCACCAAACAGGACAAGCTTGCATCTGTTATAGTTTTGGAGAAAAATGTGTTCATTTCATGTATGCGCGAAATGCCTTAAAAATGGCTTTAAAATGGATTTGGAGCATGGAGACGATTATCTCGGGATTGCAAGATAACCAAACAAAACTTTTAGTGGATTTCTACTTATTTTATTAAATATCATCTCCACCAAACAGGACAAGCTTGCATCTGTTATAGTTTTGGAGAAAAATGTGTTCATTTCATGTATGCGCGAAATGCCTTAAAATGGCTTTAAAATGGATTTGGAGCATGGAGACGATTATCTCGGGATTGCAAGATAACCAAACAAAACTTTTAGTGGATTTCTACTTATTTTATTAAATATCATCTCCACCAAACAGGACAAGCTTGCATCTGTTATAGTTTTGGAGAAAAATGTGTTCATTTCATGTATGCGCGAAATGCCTTAAAAATGGCTTTAAAATGGATTTGGAGCATGGAGACGATTATCTCGGGATTGCAAGATAACCAAACAAAACTTTTAGTGGATTTCTACTTATTTTATTAAATATCATCTCCACCAAACAGGACAAGCTTGCATCTGTTATAGTTTTGGAGAAAAATGTGTTCATTTCATGTATGCGCAAAATGCCTTTGAAATGGCTTTAAAATGGATTTGGAGCATGGAGACGATTATCTCAGGATGGCAATATAAACAAACGAAACTTTTAGTAGATTTCTACTTATTTTATTAAATATTATCTCCACCAAACAGGACAAGCTTGCATCTGTTATAGTTTTGGAGAAAAATGTGTTCATTTCATGTATGCGCGAAATGCCTTAAAAATGGCTTTAAAATGGATTTGGAGCATGGAGACGATTATCTCGGGATTGCAAGATAACCAAACAAAACTTTTAGTGGATTTCTACTTATTTTATTAAATATCATCTCCACCAAACAAGACAAGCTTGCATCTGTTATAGTTTTGGAGAAAAATGTGTTCATTTTATGTATGCGCGAAATGCCTTAAAAATGGCTTTAAAATGGATTTGGAGCATGGAGACGATTATCTCGGGATTGCAAGATAACCAAACAAAACTTTTAGTGGATTTCTACTTATTTTATTAAATATCATCTCCACCAAACAGGACAAGCTTGCATCTGTTATAGTTTTGGAGAAAAATGTGTTCATTTCATGTATGCGCGAAATGCCTTAAAAATGGCTTTAAAATGGATTTGGAGCATGGAGACGATTATCTCGGGATTGCAAGATAACCAAACAAAACTTTTAGTGGATTTCTACTTATTTTATTAAATATCATCTCCACCAAACAGGACAAGCTTGCATGTGTTATAGTTTTGGAGAAAAATGTGTTCATTTCATGTATGCGCGAAATGCCTTTGAAATGGCTTTAAAATGGATTTGGAGCATGGAGACGATTATCTCGGGATTGCAAGATAACCAAACAAAACTTTTAGTGGATTTTTACTTATTTTATTAAATATCATCTCCACCAAACAGGACAAGCTTGCATCTGTTATAGTTTTGGAGAAAAATGTGTTCATTTCATGTATGCGCGAAATGCCTTAAAAATGGCTTTAAAATGGATTTGGAGCATGGAGACGATTATCTCGGGATTGCAATATAACCAAACAAAACTTTTAGTGGATTTCTACTTATTTTATTAAATATCATCTCCACCAAACAGGACAAGCTTGCATCTGTTATAGTTTTGGAGAAAAATGTGTTCATTTCATGTATGCGCGAAATGCCTTAAAAATGGCTTTAAAATGGATTTGGAGCATGGAGACGATTATCTCGGGATTGCAAGATAACCAAACAAAACTTTTAGTGGATTTCTACTTATTTTATTAAATATCATCTCCACCAAACAGGACAAGCTTGCATCTGTTATAGTTTTGGAGAAAAATGTGTTCATTTAATGTATGCGCGAAATGCCTTAAAAATGGCTTTAAAATGGATTTGGAGCATGGAGACGATTATCTCGGGATTGCAAGATAACCAAACAAAACTTTTAGTGGATTTCTACTTATTTTATTAAATATCATCTCCACCAAACAGGACAAGCTTGCATCTGTTATAGTTTTGGAGAAAAATGTGTTCATTTCATGTATGCGCGAAATGCCTTAAAAATGGCTTTAAAATGGATTTGGAGCATGGAGACGATTATCTCGGGATTGCAAGATAACCAAACAAAACTTTTAGTGGATTTCTACTTATTTTATTAAATATCATCTCCACCAAACAGGACAAGCTTGCATCTGTTATAGTTTTGGAGAAAAATGTGTTCATTTCATGTATGCGCGAAATGCCTTAAAAATGGCTTTAAAATGGATTTGGAGCATGGAGACGATTATCTCGGGATTGCAAGATAACCAAACAAAACTTTTAGTGGATTTCTACTTATTTTATTAAATATCATCTCCACCAAACAGGACAAGCTTGCATGTGTTATAGTTTTGGAGAAAAATGTGTTCATTTCATGTATGCGCAAAATGCCTTTGAAATGGCTTTAAAATGGATTTGGAGCATGGAGACGATTATCTCAGGATGGCAATATAAACAAACGAAACTTTTAGTAGATTTCTACTTATTTTATTAAATATTATCTCCACCAAACAGGACAAGCTTGCATCTGTTATAGTTTTGGAGAAAAATGTGTTCATTTTATGTATGCGCGAAATGCCTTAAAAATGGCTTTAAAATGGATTTGGAGCATGGAGACGATTATCTCGGGATTGCAAGATAACCAAACAAAACTTTTATTGATTTTCTACTTATTTTATTAAATATCATCTCCACCAAACAGGACAAGCTTGCATCTGTTATAGTTTTGGAGAAAAATGTGTTCATTTCATGTATGCGCGAAATGCCTTAAAAATGGCTTTAAAATGGATTTGGAGCATGGAGACGATTATCTCGGGATTGCAAGATAACCAAACAAAACTTTTAGTGGATTTCTACTTATTTTATTAAATATCATCTCCACCAAACAGGACAAGCTTGCATCTGTTATAGTTTTGGAGAAAAATGTGTTCATTTCATGTATGCGCGAAATGCCTTAAAAATGGCTTTAAAATGGATTTGGAGCATGGAGACGATTATCTCGGGATTGCAAGATAACCAAACAAAACTTTTAGTGGATTTCTACTTATTTTATTAAATATCATCTCCACCAAACAGGACAAGCTTGCATCTGTTATAGTTTTGGAGAAAAATGTGTTCATTTCATGTATGCGCGAAATGCCTTAAAAATGGCTTTAAAATGGATTTGGAGCATGGAGACGATTATCTCGGGATTGCAAGATAACCAAACAAAACTTTTAGTGGATTTCTACTTATTTTATTAAATATCATCTCCACCAAACAGGACAAGCTTGCATCTGTTATAGTTTTGGAGAAAAATGTGTTCATTTCATGTATGCGCGAAATGCCTTAAAATGGCTTTAAAATGGATTTGGAGCATGGAGACGATTATCTCGGGATTGCAAGATAACCAAACAAAACTTTTAGTGGATTTCTACTTATTTTATTAAATATCATCTCCACCAAACAGGACAAGCTTGCATCTGTTATAGTTTTGGAGAAAAATGTGTTCATTTCATGTATGCGGGAAATGCCTTAAAAATGGCTTTAAAATGGATTTGGAGCATGGAGACGATTATCTCGGGATTGCAAGATAACCAAACAAAAATTTTAGTGGATTTCTACTTATTTTATTAAATATCATCTCCACCAAACAGGACAAGCTTGCATGTGTTATAGTTTTGGAGAAAAATGTGTTCATTTCATGTATGCGCAAAATGCCTTTGAAATGGCTTTAAAATGGATTTGGAGCATGGAGACGATTATCTCGGGATTGCAAGATAACCAAACAAAACTTTTAGTGGATTTCTACTTATTTTATTAAATATCATCTCCACCAAACAGGACAAGCTTGCATCTGTTATAGTTTTGGAGAAAAATGTGTTCATTTCATGTATGCGCGAAATGCCTTTGAAATGGCTTTAAAATGGATTTGGAGCATGGAGACGATTATCTCGGGATTGCAAGATAACCAAACAAAACTTTTAGTGGATTTTTACTTATTTTATTAAATATCATCTCCACCAAACAGGACAAGCTTGCATCTGTTATAGTTTTGGAGAAAAATGTGTTCATTTCATGTATGCGCGAAATGCCTTAAAAATGGCTTTAAAATGGATTTGGAGCATGGAGACGATTATCTCGGGATTGCAATATAACCAAACAAAACTTTTAGTGGATTTCTACTTATTTTATTAAATATCATCTCCACCAAACAGGACAAGCTTGCATCTGTTATAGTTTTGGAGAAAAATGTGTTCATTTCATGTATGCGCGAAATGCCTTAAAAATGGCTTTAAAATGGATTTGGAGCATGGAGACGATTATCTCGGGATTGCAAGATAACCAAACAAAACTTTTAGTGGATTTCTACTTATTTTATTAAATATCATCTCCACCAAACAGGACAAGCTTGCATCTGTTATAGTTTTGGAGAAAAATGTGTTCATTTAATGTATGCGCGAAATGCCTTAAAAATGGCTTTAAAATGGATTTGGAGCATGGAGACGATTATCTCGGGATTGCAAGATAACCAAACAAAACTTTTAGTGGATTTCTACTTATTTTATTAAATATCATCTCCACCAAACAGGACAACCTTGCATCTGTTATAGTTTTGGAGAAAAATGTGTTCATTTCATGTATGCGCGAAATGCCTTAAAAATGGCTTTAAAATGGATTTGGAGCATGGAGACGATTATCTCGGGATTGCAAGATAACCAAACAAAACTTTTAGTGGATTTCTACTTATTTTATTAAATATCATCTCCACCAAACAGGACAAGCTTGCATCTGTTATAGTTTTGGAGAAAAATGTGTTCATTTCATGTATGCGCGAAATGCCTTAAAAATGGCTTTAAAATGGATTTGGAGCATGGAGACGATTATCTCGGGATTGCAAGATAACCAAACAAAACTTTTAGTGGATTTCTACTTATTTTATTAAATATCATCTCCACCAAACAGGACAAGCTTGCATGTGTTATAGTTTTGGAGAAAAATGTGTTCATTTCATGTATGCGCAAAATGCCTTTGAAATGGCTTTAAAATGGATTTGGAGCATGGAGACGATTATCTCAGGATGGCAATATAAACAAACGAAACTTTTAGTAGATTTCTACTTATTTTATTAAATATTATCTCCACCAAACAGGACAAGCTTGCATCTGTTATAGTTTTGGAGAAAAATGTGTTCATTTTATGTATGCGCGAAATGCCTTAAAAATGGCTTTAAAATGGATTTGGAGCATGGAGACGATTATCTCGGGATTGCAAGATAACCAAACAAAACTTTTAGTGGATTTCTACTTATTTTATTAAATATCATCTCCACCAAACAGGACAAGCTTGCATCTGTTATAGTTTTGGAGAAAAATGTGTTCATTTCATGTATGCGCGAAATGCCTTAAAAATGGCTTTAAAATGGATTTGGAGCATGGAGACGATTATCTCGGGATTGCAAGATAACCAAACAAAACTTTTAGTGGATTTCTACTTATTTTATTAAATATCATCTCCACCAAACAGGACAAGCTTGCATCTGTTATAGTTTTGGAGAAAAATGTGTTCATTTCATGTATGCGCGAAATGCCTTAAAAATGGCTTTAAAATGGATTTGGAGCATGGAGACGATTATCTCGGGATTGCAAGATAACCAAACAAAACTTTTAGTGGATTTCTACTTATTTTATTAAATATCATCTCCACCAAACAGGACAAGCTTGCATCTGTTATAGTTTTGGAGAAAAATGTGTTCATTTCATGTATGCGCGAAATGCCTTAAAAATGGCTTTAAAATGGATTTGGAGCATGGAGACGATTATCTCGGGATTGCAAGATAACCAAACAAAACTTTTAGTGGATTTCTACTTATTTTATTAAATATCATCTCCACCAAACAGGACAAGCTTGCATCTGTTATAGTTTTGGAGAAAAATGTGTTCATTTCATGTATGCGCGAAATGCCTTAAAATGGCTTTAAAATGGATTTGGAGCATGGAGACGATTATCTCGGGATTGCAAGATAACCAAACAAAACTTTTAGTGGATTTCTACTTATTTTATTAAATATCATCTCCACCAAACAGGACAAGCTTGCATCTGTTATAGTTTTGGAGAAAAATGTGTTCATTTCATGTATGCGCGAAATGCCTTAAAAATGGCTTTAAAATGGATTTGGAGCATGGAGACGATTATCTCGGGATTGCAAGATAACCAAACAAAAATTTTAGTGGATTTCTACTTATTTTATTAAATATCATCTCCACCAAACAGGACAAGCTTGCATGTGTTATAGTTTTGGAGAAAAATGTGTTCATTTCATGTATGCGCAAAATGCCTTTGAAATGGCTTTAAAATGGATTTGGAGCATGGAGACGATTATCTCGGGATTGCAAGATAACCAAACAAAACTTTTAGTGGATTTCTACTTATTTTATTAAATATCATCTCCACCAAACAGGACAAGCTTGCATCTGTTATAGTTTTGGAGAAAAATGTGTTCATTTCATGTATGCGCGAAATGCCTTAAAAATGGCTTTAAAATGGATTTGGAGCATGGAGACGATTATATCGGGATTGCAAGATAACCAAACAAAACTTTTAGTGGATTTCTACTTATTTTATTAAATATCATCTCCACCAAACAGGACAAGCTTGCATCTGTTATAGTTTTGGAGAAAAATGTGTTCATTTCATGTATGCGCGAAATGCCTTAAAAATGGCTTTAAAATGGATTTGGAGCATGGAGACGATTATCTCGGGATTGCAAGATAACCAAACAAAACTTTTAGTGGATTTCTACTTATTTTATTAAATATCATCTCCACCAAACAGGACAAGCTTGCATCTGTTATAGTTTTGGAGAAAAATGTGTTCATTTCATGTATGCGCAAAATGCCTTTGAAATGGCTTTAAAATGGATTTGGAGCATGGAGACGATTATCTCAGGATGGCAATATAAACAAACGAAACTTTTAGTAGATTTCTACTTATTTTATTAAATATCATCTCCACCAAACAGGACAAGCTTGCATCTGTTATAGTTTTGGAGAAAAATGTGTTCATTTCATGTATGCGCGAAATGCCTTAAAAATGGCTTTAAAATGGATTTGGAGCATGGAGACGATTATCTCGGGATTGCAAGATAACCAAACAAAACTTTTAGTGGATTTCTACTTATTTTATTAAATATCATCTCCACCAAACAGGACAAGCTTGCATCTGTTATAGTTTTGGAGAAAAATGTGTTCATTTCATGTATGCGCGAAATGCCTTAAAAATGGCTTTAAAATGGATTTGGAGCATGGAGACGATTATCTCGGGATTGCAAGATAACCAAACAAAACTTTTAGTGGATTTCTACTTATTTTATTAAATATCATCTCCACCAAACAGGACAAGCTTGCATCTGTTATAGTTTTGGAGAAAAATGTGTTCATTTCATGTATGCGCGAAATGCCTTAAAAATGGCTTTAAAATGGATTTGGAGCATGGAGACGATTATCTCGGGATTGCAAGATAACCAAACAAAACTTTTAGTGGATTTCTACTTATTTTATTAAATATCATCTCCACCAAACAGGACAAGCTTGCATCTGTTATAGTTTTGGAGAAAAATGTGTTCATTTCATGTATGCGCGAAATGCCTTTGAAATGGCTTTAAAATGGATTTGGAGCATGGAGACGATTATCTCGGGATTGCAAGATAACCAAACAAAACTTTTAGTGGATTTCTACTTATTTTATTAAATATCATCTCCACCAAACAGGACAAGCTTGCATCTGTTATAGTTTTGGAGAAAAATGTGTTCATTTCATGTATGCGCGAAATGCCTTAAAAATGGCTTTAAAATGGATTTGGAGCATGGAGACGATTATCTCGGGATTGCAAGATAACCAAACAAAACTTTTAGTGGATTTCTACTTATTTTATTAAATATCATCTCCACCAAACAGGACAAGCTTGCATCTGTTATAGTTTTGGAGAAAAATGTGTTCATTTCATGTATGCGCGAAATGCCTTAAAAATGGCTTTAAAATGGATTTGGAGCATGGAGACGATTATCTCGGGATTGCAAGATAACCAAACAAAACTTTTAGTGGATTTCTACTTATTTTATTAAATATCATCTCCACCAAACAGGACAAGCTTGCATCTGTTATAGTTTTGGAGAAAAATGTGTTCATTTCATGTATGCGCGAAATGCCTTAAAAATGGCTTTAAAATGGATTTGGAGCATGGAGACGATTATCTCGGGATTGCAATATAACCAAACAAAACTTTTAGTGGATTTCTACTTATTTTATTAAATATCATCTCCACCAAACAGGACAAGCTTGCATGTGTTATAGTTTTGGAGAAAAATGTGTTCATTTCATGTATGCGTAAAATGCCTTTGAAATGGCTTTAAAATGGATTTGGAGCATGGAGACGATTATCTCAGGATGGCAATATAAACAAACGAAACTTTTAGTAGATTTCTACTTATTTTATTAAATATTATCTCCACCAAACAGGACAAGCTTGCATGTGTTATAGTTTTGGAGAAAAATGTGTTCATTTCATGTATGCGCGAAATGCCTTAGAAATGGCTTTAAAATGGATTTGGAGCATGGAGACGATTATCTCGGGATTGCAAGATAACCAAACGAAACTTTTAGTAGATTTCTACTTATTTTATTAAATATCATCTCCACCAAACAGGACAAGCTTGCATCTTAGTTTTGGAGAAAAATGTGTTCATTTCATGTATGCGCGAAATGCCTTTGAAATGGCTTTAAAATGGATTTGGAGCATGGAGACGATTATCTCGGGATTGCAAGATAACCAAACAAAACTTTTAGTGGATTTCTATTTATTTTATTAAATATCATCTCCACCAAACAGGACAAGCTTGCATCTGTTATAGTTTTGGAGAAAAATGTGTTCATTTCATGTATGCGCGAAATGCCTTAAAAATGGCTTTAAAATGGATTTGGAGCATGGAGACGATTATCTCGGGATTGCAAGATAACCAAACAAAACTTTTAGTGGATTTCTACTTATTTTATTAAATATCATCTCCACCAAACAGGACAAGCTTGCATCTGTTATAGTTTTGGAGAAAAATGTGTTCATTTCATGTATGCGCGAAATGCCTTAAAAATGGCTTTAAAATGGATTTGGAGCATGGAGACGATTATCTCGGTATTGCAAGATAACCAAACAAAACTTTTAGTGGATTTCTACTTATTTTATTAAATATCATCTCCACCAAACAGGACAAGCTTGCATCTGTTATAGTTTTGGAGAAAAATGTGTTCATTTCATGTATGCGCGAAATGCCTTAAAAATGGCTTTAAAATGGATTTGGAGCATGGAGACGATTATCTCGGGATTGCAAGATAACCAAACAAAACTTTTAGTGGATTTCTACTTATTTTATTAAATATCATCTCCACCAAACAGGACAAGCTTGCATCTGTTATAGTTTTGGAGAAAAATGTGTTCATTTCATGTATGCGCGAAATGCCTTAAAAATGGCTTTAAAATGGATTTGGAGCATGGAGACGATTATCTCGGGATTGCAAGATAACCAAACAAAACTTTTAGTGGATTTCTACTTATTTTATTAAATATCATCTCCACCAAACAGGACAAGCTTGCATGTGTTATAGTTTTGGAGAAAAATGTGTTCATTTCATGTATGCGCAAAATGCCTTTGAAATGGCTTTAAAATGGATTTGGAGCATGGAGACGATTATCTCAGGATGGCAATATAAACAAACGAAACTTTTAGTAGATTTCTACTTATTTTATTAAATATTATCTCCACCAAACAGGACAAGCTTGCATCTGTTATAGTTTTGGAGAAAAATGTGTTCATTTCATGTATGCGCGAAATGCCTTAAAAATGGCTTTAAAATGGATTTGGAGCATGGAGACGATTATCTCGGGATTGAAAGATAACCAAACAAAACTTTTAGTGGATTTCTACTTATTTTATTAAATATCATCTCCACCAAACAGGACAAGCTTGCATCTGTTATAGTTTTGGAGAAAAATGTGTTCATTTCATGTATGCGCGAAATGCCTTAAAAATGGCTTTAAAATGGATTTGGAGCATGGAGACGATTATCTCGGGATTGCAAGATAACCAAACAAAACTTTTAGTGGATTTCTACTTATTTTATTAAATATCATCTCCACCAAACAGGACAAGCTTGCATGTGTTATAGTTTTGGAGAAAAATGTGTTCATTTCATGTATGCGCAAAATGCCTTTGAAATGGCTTTAAAATGGATTTGGAGCATGGAGACGATTATCTCAGGATGGCAATATAAACAAACGAAACTTTTAGTAGATTTCTACTTATTTTATTAAATATTATCTCCACCAAACAGGACAAGCTTGCATCTGTTATAGTTTTGGAGAAAAATGTGTTCATTTCATGTATGCGCGAAATGCCTTAAAAATGGCTTTAAAATGGATTTGGAGCATGGAGACGATTATCTCGGGATTGCAAGATAACCAAACAAAACTTTTAGTGGATTTCTACTTATTTTATTAAATATCATCTCCACCAAACAGGACAAGCTTGCATCTGTTATAGTTTTGGAGAAAAATGTGTTCATTTCATGTATGCGCGAAATGCCTTAAAAATGGCTTTAAAATGGATTTGGAGCATGGAGACGATTATCTCGGGATTGCAAGATAACCAAACAAAACTTTTAGTGGATTTCTACTTGTTTTATTAAATATAATCCCCACCAAACAGGACCAGCTTGCATCTGTTATAGTTTTGGAGAAAAATGTGTTCATTTCATGTATGCGCGAAATGCCTTAAAAATGGCTTTAAAATGGATTTGGAGCATGGAGACGATTATCTCGGGATTGCAAGATAACCAAACAAAAATTTTAGTGGATTTCTACTTATTTTATTAAATATCATCTCCACCAAACAGGACAAGCTTGCATCTGTTATAGTTTTGGAGAAAAATGTGTTCATTTCATGTATGCGCGAAATGCCTTAAAAATGGCTTTAAAATGGATTTGGAGCATGGAGACGATTATCTCGGGATTGCAAGATAACCAAACAAAACTTTTAGTGGATTTCTACTTATTTTATTAAATATCATCTCCACCAAACAAGACAAGCTTGCATCTGTTATAGTTTTGGAGAAAAATGTGTTCATTTCATGTATGCGCGAAATGCCTTAAAAATGGCTTTAAAATGGATTTGGAGCATGGAGACGATTATCTCGGGATTGCAAGATAACCAAACAAAACTTTTAGTGGATTTCTACTTATTTTATTAAATATCATCTCCACCAAACAGGACAAGCTTGCATCTGTTATAGTTTTGGAGAAAAATGTGTTCATTTCATGTATGCGCGAAATGCCTTAAAAATGGCTTTAAAATGGATTTGGAGCATGGAGACGATTATCTCGGGATTGCAAGATAACCAAACAAAACTTTTAGTGGATTTCTACTTATTTTATTAAATATCATCTCCACCAAACAGGACAAGCTTGCATCTGTTATAGTTTTGGAGAAAAATGTGTTCATTTCATGTATGCGCGAAATGCCTTAAAAATGGCTTTAAAATGGATTTGGAGCATGGAGACGATTATCTCGGGATTGCAAGATAACCAAACAAAACTTTTAGTGGATTTCTACTTATTTTATTAAATATCATCTCCACCAAACAGGACAAGCTTGCATCTGTTATAGTTTTGGAGAAAAATGTGTTCATTTCATGTATGCGCGAAATGCCTTAAAAATGGCTTTAAAATGGATTTGGAGCATGGAGACGATTATCTCGGGATTGCAAGATAACCAAACAAAACTTTTAGTGGATTTCTACTTATTTTATTAAATATCATCTCCACCAAACAGGAAAAGCTTGCATCTGTTATAGTTTTGGAGAAAAATGTGTTCATTTCATGTATGCGCGAAATGCCTTAAAAATGGCTTTAAAATGGATTTGGAGCATGGAGACGATTATCTCGGTTTTGCAAGATAACCAAACAAAACTTTTAGTGGATTTCTACTTATTTTATTAAATATCATCTCCACCAAACAGGACAAGCTTGCAAGTGTTATAGTTTTGGAGAAAAATGTGTTCATTTCATGTATGCGCAAAATGCCTTTGAAATGGCTTTAAAATGGATTTGGAGCATGGAGACGATTATCTCAGGATGGCAATATAAACAAACGAAACTTTTAGTAGATTTCTACTTATTTTATTAAATATTATCTCCACCAAACAGGACAAGCTTGCATCTGTTATAGTTTTGGAGAAAAATGTGTTCATTTCATGTATGCGCGAAATGCCTTAAAAATGGCTTTAAAATGGATTTGGAGCATGGAGACGATTATCTCGGGATTGCAAGATAACCAAACAAAACTTTTAGTGGATTTCTACTTATTTTATTAAATATCATCTCCACCAAACAGGACAAGCTTGCATCTGTTATAGTTTTGGAGAAAAATGTGTTCATTTTATGTATGCGCGAAATGCCTTAAAAATGGCTTTAAAATGGATTTGGAGCATGGAGACGATTATCTCGGGATTGCAATATAACCAAACAAAACTTTTAGTGGCTTTCTACTTATTTTATTAAATATCATCTCCACCAAACAGGACAAGCTTGCATCTGTTATAGTTTTGGAGAAAAATGTGTTCATTTCATGTATGCGCGAAATGCCTTAAAAATGGCTTTAAAATGGATTTGGAGCATGGAGACGATTATCTCGGGATTGCAAGATAACCAAACAAAACTTTTAGTGGATTTCTATTTATTTTATTAAATATCATCTCCACCAAACAGGACAAGCTTGCATGTGTTATAGCTTTGGAGAAAAATGTGTTCATTTCATGTATGCGCAAAATGCCTTTGAAATGGCTTTAAAATGGATTTGGAGGATGGAGACGATTATCTCAGGATGGCAATATAAACAAACGAAACTTTTAGTAGATTTCTACTTATTTTATTAAATATCATCTCCACCAAACAGGACAAGCTTGCATCTGTTATAGTTTTGGAGAAAAATGTGTTCATTTCATGTATGCGCGAAATGCCTTAAAAATGGCTTTAAAATGGATTTGGAGCATGGAGACGATTATCTCGGGATTGCAATATAACCAAACAAAACTTTTAGTGGATTTCTACTTATTTTATTAAATATCATCTCCACCAAACAGGACAAGCTTGCATCTGTTATAGTTTTGGAGAAAAATGTGTTCATTTCATGTATGCGCGAAATGCCTTAAAAATGGCTTTAAAATGGATTTGGAGCATGGAGACGATTATCTCGGGATTGCAAGATAACCAAACAAAACTTTTAGTGGATTTCTACTTATTTTATTAAATATCATCTCCACCAAACAGGACAAGCTTGCATCTGTTATAGTTTTGGAGAAAAATGTGTTCATTTCATGTATGCGCGAAATGCCTTAAAAATGGCTTTAAAATGGATTTGGAGCATGGAGACGATTATCTCGGGATTGCAAGATAACCAAACAAAACTTTTAGTGGATTTCTACTTATTTTATTAAATATCATCTCCACCAAACAGGACAAGCTTGCATCTGTTATAGTTTTGGAGAAAAATGTGTTCATTTCATGTATGCGCGAAATGCCTTAAAAATGGCTTTAAAATGGATTTGGAGCATGGAGACGATTATCTCAGGATGGCAATATAAACAAACGAAACTTTTAGTAGATTTCTACTTATTTTATTAAATATTATCTCCACCAAACAGGACAAGCTTGCATCTGTTATAGTTTTGGAGAAAAATGTGTTCATTTCATGTATGCGCGAAATGCCTTAAAAATGGCTTTAAAATGGATTTGGAGCATGGAGACGATTATCTCGGGATTGCAAGATAACCAAACAAAACTTTTAGTGGATTTCTACTTATTTTATTAAATATCATCTCCACCAAACAGGACAAGCTTGCATCTGTTATAGTTTTGGAGAAAAATGTGTTCATTTCATGTATGCGCGAAATGCCTTAAAAATGGCTTTAAAACGGATTTGGAGCATGGAGACGATTATCTCGGGATTGCAAGATAACCAAACAAAACTTTTAGTGGATTTCTACTTATTTTATTAAATATCATCTCCACCAAACAGGACAAGCTTGCATCTGTTATAGTTTTGGAGAAAAATGTGTTCATTTCATGTATGCGCGAAATGCCTTAAAAATGGCTTTAAAATGGATTTGGAGCATGGAGACGATTATCTCGGGATTGCAAGATAACCAAACAAAACTTTTAGTGGATTTCTACTTATTTTATTAAATATCATCTCCACCAAACAGGACAAGCTTGCATCTGTTATAGTTTTGGAGAAAAATGTGTTCATTTCATGTATGCGCAAAATGCCTTAAAAATGGCTTTAAAATGGATTTGGAGCATGGAGACGATTATCTCGGGATTGCAATATAACCAAACAAAACTTTTAGTGGATTTCTACTTATTTTATTAAATATCATCTCCACCAAACAGGACAAGCTTGCATCTGTTATAGTTTTGGAGAAAAATGTGTTCATTTCATGTATGCGCGAAATGCCTTAAAAATGGCTTTAAAATGGATTTGGAGCATGGAGACGATTATCTCGGGATTGCAAGATAACCAAACAAAAATTTTAGTGGATTTCTACTTATTTTATTAAATATCATCTCCACCAAACAGGACAAGCTTGCATCTGTTATAGTTTTGGAGAAAAATGTGTTCATTTCATGTATGCGCGAAATGCCTTAAAAATGGCTTTAAAATGGATTTGGAGCATGGAGACGATTATCTCGGGATTGCAAGATAACCAAACAAAACTTTTAGTGGATTTCTACTTGTTTTATTAAATATCATCTCCACCAAACAGGACCAGCTTGCATCTGTTATAGTTTTGGAGAAAAATGTGTTCATTTCATGTATGCGCGAAATGCCTTAAAAATGGCTTTAAAATGGATTTGGAGCATGGAGACGATTATCTCGGGATTGCAAGATAACCAAACAAAAATTTTAGTGGATTTCTACTTATTTTATTAAATATCATCTCCACCAAACAGGACAAGCTTGCATCTGTTATAGTTTTGGAGAAAAATGTGTTCATTTCATGTATGCGCGAAATGCCTTAAAAATGGCTTTAAAATGGATTTGGAGCATGGAGACGATTATCTCGGGATTGCAAGATAACCAAACAAAACTTTTAGTGGATTTCTACTTATTTTATTAAATATCATCTCCACCAAACAAGACAAGCTTGCATCTGTTATAGTTTTGGAGAAAAATGTGTTCATTTCATGTATGCGCGAAATGCCTTAAAAATGGCTTTAAAATGGATTTGGAGCATGGAGACGATTATCTCGGGATTGCAAGATAACCAAACAAAACTTTTAGTGGATTTCTACTTATTTTATTAAATATCATCTCCACCAAACAGGACAAGCTTGCATCTGTTATAGTTTTGGAGAAAAATGTGTTCATTTCATGTATGCGCGAAATGCCTTAAAAATGGCTTTAAAATGGATTTGGAGCATGGAGACGATTATCTCGGAATTGCAAGATAACCAAACAAAACTTTTAGTGGATTTCTACTTATTTTATTAAATATCATCTCCACCAAACAGGACAAGCTTGCATCTGTTATAGTTTTGGAGAAAAATGTGTTCATTTCATGTATGCGCGAAATGCCTTAAAAATGGCTTTAAAATGGATTTGGAGCATGGAGACGATTATCTCGGGATTGCAAGATAACCAAACAAAACTTTTAGTGGATTTCTACTTATTTTATTAAATATCATCTCCACCAAACAGGACAAGCTTGCATCTGTTATAGTTTTGGAGAAAAATGTGTTCATTTCATGTATGCGCGAAATGCCTTAAAAATGGCTTTAAAATGGATTTGGAGCATGGAGACGATTATCTCGGGATTGCAAGATAACCAAACAAAACTTTTAGTGGATTTCTACTTATTTTATTAAATATCATCTCCACCAAACAGGACAAGCTTGCATCTGTTATAGTTTTGGAGAAAAATGTGTTCATTTCATGTATGCGCGAAATGCCTTAAAAATGGCTTTAAAATGGATTTGGAGCATGGAGACGATTATCTCGGGATTGCAAGATAACCAAACAAAACTTTTAGTGGATTTCTACTTATTTTATTAAATATCATCTCCACCAAACAGGACAAGCTTGCATCTGTTATAGTTTTGGAGAAAAATGTGTTCATTTCATGTATGCGCGAAATGCCTTAAAAATGGCTTTAAAATGGATTTGGAGCATGGAGACGATTATCTCGGGATTGCAAGATAACCAAACAAAACTTTTAGTGGATTTCTACTTATTTTATTAAATATCATCT
Organism: Anomaloglossus baeobatrachus; assembly: GCF_048569485.1. Classification (NCBI taxonomy): domain Eukaryota; kingdom Metazoa; phylum Chordata; class Amphibia; order Anura; family Aromobatidae; genus Anomaloglossus; species Anomaloglossus baeobatrachus. The sequence goes on from NW_027441960.1 coordinate 210,063, forward strand.
CCACCAAACAAGACAAGCTTGCATCTGTTATAGTTTTGGAGAAAAATGTGTTCATTTCATGTATGCGCGAAATGCCTTAAAAATGGCTTTAAAATGGATTTGGAGCATGGAGACGATTATCTCGGGATTGCAAGATAACCAAACAAAACTTTTAGTGGATTTCTACTTATTTTATTAAATATCATCTCCACCAAACAGGACAAGCTTGCATCTGTTATAGTTTTGGAGAAAAATGTGTTCATTTCATGTATGCGCGAAATGCCTTAAAAATGGCTTTAAAATGGATTTGGAGCATGGAGACGATTATCTCGGGATTGCAAGATAACCAAACAAAACTTTTAGTGGATTTCTACTTATTTTATTAAATATCATCTCCACCAAACAGGACAAGCTTGCATCTGTTATAGTTTTGGAGAAAAATGTGTTCATTTCATGTATGCGCGAAATGCCTTAAAAATGGCTTTAAAATGGATTTGGAGCATGGAGACGATTATCTCGGGATTGCAAGATAACCAAACAAAACTTTTAGTGGATTTCTACTTATTTTATTAAATATCATCTCCACCAAACAGGACAAGCTTGCATCTGTTATAGTTTTGGAGAAAAATGTGTTCATTTCATGTATGCGCGAAATGCCTTAAAAATGGCTTTAAAATGGATTTGGAGCATGGAGACGATTATCTCGGGATTGCAAGATAACCAAACAAAACTTTTAGTGGATTTCTACTTATTTTATTAAATATCATCTCCACCAAACAGGACAAGCTTGCATCTGTTATAGTTTTGGAGAAAAATGTGTTCATTTCATGTATGCGCGAAATGCCTTAAAAATGGCTTTAAAATGGATTTGGAGCATGGAGACGATTATCTCGGGATTGCAAGATAACCAAACAAAACTTTTAGTGGATTTCTACTTATTTTATTAAATATCATCTCCACCAAACAGGACAAGCTTGCATCTGTTATAGTTTTGGAGAAAAATGTGTTCATTTCATGTATGCGCGAAATGCCTTAAAAATGGCTTTAAAATGGATTTGGAGCATGGAGACGATTATCTCGGTTTTGCAAGATAACCAAACAAAACTTTTAGTGGATTTCTACTTATTTTATTAAATATCATCTCCACCAAACAGGACAAGCTTGCAAGTGTTATAGTTTTGGAGAAAAATGTGTTCATTTCATGTATGCGCAAAATGCCTTTGAAATGGCTTTAAAATGGATTTGGAGCATGGAGACGATTATCTCAGGATGGCAATATAAACAAACGAAACTTTTAGTAGATTTCTACTTATTTTATTAAATATTATCTCCACCAAACAGGACAAGCTTGCATCTGTTATAGTTTTGGAGAAAAATGTGTTCATTTCATGTATGCGCGAAATGCCTTAAAAATGGCTTTAAAATGGATTTGGAGCATGGAGACGATTATCTCGGGATTGCAAGATAACCAAACAAAACTTTTAGTGGATTTCTACTTATTTTATTAAATATCATCTCCACCAAACAGGACAAGCTTGCATCTGTTATAGTTTTGGAGAAAAATGTGTTCATTTCATGTATGCGCGAAATGCCTTAAAAATGGCTTTAAAATGGATTTGGAGCATGGAGACGATTATCTCGGGATTGCAAGATAACCAAACAAAACTTTTAGTGGATTTCTACTTATTTTATTAAATATCATCTCCACCAAACAGGACAAGCTTGCATCTGTTATAGTTTTGGAGAAAAATGTGTTCATTTCATGTATGCGCGAAATGCCTTAAAAATGGCTTTAAAATGGATTTGGAGCATGGAGACGATTATCTCGGGATTGCAATATAACCAAACAAAACTTTTAGTGGATTTCTACTTATTTTATTAAATATCATCTCCACCAAACAGGACAAGCTTGCATCTGTTATAGTTTTGGAGAAAAATGTGTTCATTTCATGTATGCGCGAAATGCCTTAAAAATGGCTTTAAAATGGATTTGGAGCATGGAGACGATTATCTCGGGATTGCAAGATAACCAAACAAAACTTTTAGTGGATTTCTATTTATTTTATTAAATATCATCTCCACCAAACAGGACAAGCTTGCATGTGTTATTGCTTTGGAGAAAAATGTGTTCATTTCATGTATGCGCAAAATGCCTTTGAAATGGCTTTAAAATGGATTTGGAGGATGGAGACGATTATCTCAGGATGGCAATATAAACAAACGAAACTTTTAGTAGATTTCTACTTATTTTATTAAATATCATCTCCACCAAACAGGACAAGCTTGCATCTGTTATAGTTTTGGAGAAAAATGTGTTCATTTCATGTATGCGCGAAATGCCTTAAAAATGGCTTTAAAATGGATTTGGAGCATGGAGACGATTATCTCGGGATTGCAATATAACCAAACAAAACTTTTAGTGGATTTCTACTTATTTTATTAAATATCATCTCCACCAAACAGGACAAGCTTGCATCTGTTATAGTTTTGGAGAAAAATGTGTTCATTTCATGTATGCGCGAAATGCCTTAAAAATGGCTTTAAAATGGATTTGGAGCATGGAGACGATTATCTCGGGATTGCAAGATAACCAAACAAAACTTTTAGTGGATTTCTACTTATTTTATTAAATATCATCTCCACCAAACAGGACAAGCTTGCATCTGTTATAGTTTTGGAGAAAAATGTGTTCATTTCATGTATGCGCGAAATGCCTTAAAAATGGCTTTAAAATGGATTTGGAGCATGGAGACGATTATCTCGGGATTGCAAGATAACCAAACAAAACTTTTAGTGGATTTCTACTTATTTTATTAAATATCATCTCCACCAAACAGGACAAGCTTGCATCTGTTATAGTTTTGGAGAAAAATGTGTTCATTTCATGTATGCGCGAAATGCCTTAAAAATGGCTTTAAAATGGATTTGGAGCATGGAGACGATTATCTCAGGATGGCAATATAAACAAACGAAACTTTTAGTAGATTTCTACTTATTTTATTAAATATTATCTCCACCAAACAGGACAAGCTTGCATCTGTTATAGTTTTGGAGAAAAATGTGTTCATTTCATGTATGCGCGAAATGCCTTAAAAATGGCTTTAAAATGGATTTGGAGCATGGAGACGATTATCTCGGGATTGCAAGATAACCAAACAAAACTTTTAGTGGATTTCTACTTATTTTATTAAATATCATCTCCACCAAACAGGACAAGCTTGCATCTGTTATAGTTTTGGAGAAAAATGTGTTCATTTCATGTATGCGCGAAATGCCTTAAAAATGGCTTTAAAACGGATTTGGAGCATGGAGACGATTATCTCGGGATTGCAAGATAACCAAACAAAACTTTTAGTGGATTTCTACTTATTTTATTAAATATCATCTCCACCAAACAGGACAAGCTTGCATCTGTTATAGTTTTGGAGAAAAATGTGTTCATTTCATGTATGCGCGAAATGCCTTAAAAATGGCTTTAAAACGGATTTGGAGCATGGAGACGATTATCTCGGGATTGCAAGATAACCAAACAAAACTTTTAGTGGATTTCTACTTATTTTATTAAATATCATCTCCACCAAACAGGACAAGCTTGCATCTGTTATAGTTTTGGAGAAAAATGTGTTCATTTCATGTATGCGCGAAATGCCTTAAAAATGGCTTTAAAATGGATTTGGAGCATGGAGACGATTATCTCGGGATTGCAAGATAACCAAACAAAACTTTTAGTGGATTTCTACTTATTTTATTAAATATCATCTCCACCAAACAGGACAAGCTTGCATCTGTTATAGTTTTGGAGAAAAATGTGTTCATTTCATGTATGCGCGAAATGCCTTAAAAATGGCTTTAAAATGGATTTGGAGCATGGAGACGATTATCTCGGGATTGCAAGATAACCAAACAAAACTTTTAGTGGATTTCTACTTATTTTATTAAATATCATCTCCACCAAACAGGACAAGCTTGCATCTGTTATAGTTTTGGAGAAAAATGTGTTCATTTCATGTATGCGCGAAATGCCTTAAAAATGGCTTTAAAACGGATTTGGAGCATGGAGACGATTATCTCGGGATTGCAAGATAACCAAACAAAACTTTTAGTGGATTTCTACTTATTTTATTAAATATCATCTCCACCAAACAGGACAAGCTTGCATCTGTTATAGTTTTGGAGAAAAATGTGTTCATTTCATGTATGCGCGAAATGCCTTAAAAATGGCTTTAAAATGGATTTGGAGCATGGAGACGATTATCTCGGGATTGCAAGATAACCAAACAAAACTTTTAGTGGATTTCTACTTATTTTATTAAATATCATCTCCACCAAACAGGACAAGCTTGCATCTGTTATAGTTTTGGAGAAAAATGTGTTCATTTCATGTATGCGCGAAATGCCTTAAAAATGGCTTTAAAATGGATTTGGAGCATGGAGACGATTATCTCGGGATTGCAATATAACCAAACAAAACTTTTAGTGGATTTCTACTTATTTTATTAAATATCATCTCCACCAAACAGGACAAGCTTGCATCTGTTATAGTTTTGGAGAAAAATGTGTTCATTTCATGTATGCGCGAAATGCCTTAAAAATGGCTTTAAAATGGATTTGGAGCATGGAGACGATTATCTCGGGATTGCAAGATAACCAAACAAAAATTTTAGTGGATTTCTACTTATTTTATTAAATATCATCTCCACCAAACAGGACAAGCTTGCATCTGTTATAGTTTTGGAGAAAAATGTGTTCATTTCATGTATGCGCGAAATGCCTTAAAAATGGCTTTAAAATGGATTTGGAGCATGGAGACGATTATCTCGGGATTGCAAGATAACCAAACAAAACTTTTAGTGGATTTCTACTTATTTTATTAAATATCATCTCCACCAAACAAGACAAGCTTGCATCTGTTATAGTTTTGGAGAAAAATGTGTTCATTTCATGTATGCGCGAAATGCCTTAAAAATGGCTTTAAAATGGATTTGGAGCATGGAGACGATTATCTCGGGATTGCAAGATAACCAAACAAAACTTTTAGTGGATTTCTACTTATTTTATTAAATATCATCTCCACCAAACAGGACAAGCTTGCATGTGTTATAGTTTTGGAGAAAAATGTGTTCATTTCATGTATGCGCAAAATGCCTTTGAAATGGCTTTAAAATGGATTTGGAGCATGGAGACGATTATCTCGGGATTGCAAGATAACCAAACAAAACTTTTAGTGGATTTCTACTTATTTTATTAAATATCATCTCCACCAAACAGGACAAGCTTGCATCTGTTATAGTTTTGGAGAAAAATGTGTTCATTTCATGTATGCGCGAAATGCCTTAAAAATGGCTTTAAAATGGATTTGGAGCATGGAGACGATTATCTCGGGATTGCAAGATAACCAAACAAAACTTTTAGTGGATTTCTACTTATTTTATTAAATATCATCTCCACCAAACAGGACAAGCTTGCATCTATTATAGTTTTGGAGAAAAATGTGTTCATTTCATGTATGCGCGAAATGCCTTAAAAATGGCTTTAAAATGGATTTGGAGCATGGAGACGATTATCTCGGGATTGCAATATAACCAAACAAAACTTTTAGTGGATTTCTACTTATTTTATTAAATATCATCTCCACCAAACAGGACAAGCTTGCATCTGTTATAGTTTTGGAGAAAAATGTGTTCATTTCATGTATGCGCGAAATGCCTTAAAAATGGCTTTAAAATGGATTTGGAGCATGGAGACGATTATCTCGGGATTGCAAGATAACCAAACAAAACTTTTAGTGGATTTCTACTTATTTTATTAAATATCATCTCCACCAAACAGGACAAGCTTGCATCTGTTATAGTTTTGGAGAAAAATGTGTTCATTTCATGTATGCGCGAAATGCCTTAAAAATGGCTTTAAAATGGATTTGGAGCATGGAGACGATTATCTCGGGATTGCAAGATAACCAAACAAAACTTTTAGTGGATTTCTACTTATTTTATTAAATATCATCTCCACCAAACAGGACAAGCTTGCATCTGTTATAGTTTTGGAGAAAAATGTGTTCATTTCATGTATGCGCGAAATGCCTTAAAAATGGCTTTAAAATGGATTTGGAGCATGGAGACGATTATCTCGGGATTGCAAGATAACCAAACAAAACTTTTAGTGGATTTCTACTTATTTTATTAAATATCATCTCCACCAAACAGGACAAGCTTGGATGTGTTATAGTTTTGGAGAAAAATGTGTTCATTTCATGTATGCGCGAAATGCCTTAAAAATGGCTTTAAAATGGATTTGGAGCATGGAGACGATTATCTCGGGATTGCAAGATAACCAAACAAAACTTTTAGTGGATTTCTACTTATTTTATTAAATATCATCTCCACCAAACAGGACAAGCTTGCATCTGTTATAGTTTTGGAGAAAAATGTGTTCATTTCATGTATGCGCGAAATGCCTTAAAAATGGCTTTAAAATGGATTTGGAGCATGGAGACGATTATCTCGGGATTGCAATATAACCAAACAAAACTTTTAGTGGATTTCTACTTATTTTATTAAATATCATCTCCACCAAACAGGACAAGCTTGCATCTGTTATAGTTTTGGAGAAAAATGTGTTCATTTCATGTATGCGCGAAATGCCTTAAAAATGGCTTTAAAATGGATTTGGAGCATGGAGACGATTATCTCGGGATTGCAAGATAACCAAACAAAACTTTTAGTGGATTTCTATTTATTTTATTAAATATCACCTCCACCAAACAGGACAAGCTTGCATCTGTTATAGTTTTGGAGAAAAATGTGTTCATTTCATGTATGCGCGAAATGCCTTAAAAATGGCTTTAAAATGGATTTGGAGCATGGAGACGATTATCTCGGGATTGCAAGATAACCAAACAAAACTTTTAGTGGATTTCTACTTATTTTATTAAATATCATCTCCACCAAACAGGACAAGCTTGCATCTGTTATAGTTTTGGAGAAAAATGTGTTCATTTCATGTATGCGCGAAATGCCTTAAAAATGGCTTTAAAATGGATTTGGAGCATGGAGACGATTATCTCGGGATTGCAAGATAACCAAACAAAACTTTTAGTAAATTTATACTTATTTTATTAAATATCATCTCCACCAAACAGGACAAGCTTGCATCTGTTATAGTTTTGGAGAAAAATGTGTTCATTTCATGTATGCGCGAAATGCCTTAAAAATGGCTTTAAAATGGATTTGGAGCATGGAGACGATTATCTCGGGATTGCAAGATAACCAAACAAAACTTTTAGTGGATTTCTACTTATTTTATTAAATATCATCTCCACCAAACAGGACAAGCTTGCATCTGTTATAGTTTTGGAGAAAAATGTGTTCATTTCATGTATGCGCGAAATGCCTTAAAAATGGCTTTAAAATGGATTTGGAGCATGGAGACGATTATCTCGGGATTGCAAGATAACCAAACAAAACTTTTAGTGGATTTCTACTTATTTTATTAAATATCATCTCCACCAAACAAGACAAGCTTGCATCTGTTATAGTTTTGGAGAAAAATGTGTTCATTTCATGTATGCGCGAAATGCCTTAAAAATGGCTTTAAAATGGATTTGGAGCATGGAGACGATTATCTCGGGATTGCAAGATAACCAAACAAAACTTTTAGTGGATTTCTACTTATTTTATTAAATATCATCTCCACCAAACAGGACAAGCTTGCATCTGTTATAGTTTTGGAGAAAAATGTGTTCATTTCATGTATGCGCGAAATGCCTTAAAAATGGCTTTAAAATGGATTTGGAGCATGGAGACGATTATCTCGGGATTGCAATATAACCAAACAAAACTTTTAGTGGATTTCTACTTATTTTATTAAATATCATCTCCACCAAACAGGACAAGCTTGCATCTGTTATAGTTTTGGAGAAAAATGTGTTCATTTCATGTATGCGAGAAATGCCTTAAAAATGGCTTTAAAATGGATTTGGAGCATGGAGACGATTATCTCGGGATTGCAAGATAACCAAACAAAAATTTTAGTGGATTTCTACTTATTTTATTAAATATCATCTCCACCAAACAGGACAAGCTTGCATCTGTTATAGTTTTGGAGAAAAATGTGTTCATTTCATGTATGCGCGAAATGCCTTAAAAATGGCTTTAAAATGGATTTGGAGCATGGAGACGATTATCTCGGGATTGCAAGATAACCAAACAAAACTTTTAGTGGATTTCTACTTATTTTATTAAATATCATCTCCACCAAACAAGACAAGCTTGCATCTGTTATAGTTTTGGAGAAAAATGTGTTCATTTCATGTATGCGCGAAATGCCTTAAAAATGGCTTTAAAATGGATTTGGAGCATGGAGACGATTATCTCGGGATTGCAAGATAACCAAACAAAACTTTTAGTGGATTTCTACTTATTTTATTAAATATCATCTCCACCAAACAGGACAAGCTTGCATGTGTTATAGTTTTGGAGAAAAATGTGTTCATTTCATGTATGCGCGAAATGCCTTTGAAATGGCTTTAAAATGGATTGGGAGCATGGAGACGATTATCTCGGGATTGCAAGATAACCAAACAAAACTTTTAGTGGATTTCTACTTATTTTATTAAATATCATCTCCACCAAACAGGACAAGCTTGCATCTGTTATAGTTTTGGAGAAAAATGTGTTCATTTCATGTATGCGAGAAATGCCTTAAAAATGGCTTTAAAATGGATTTGGAGCATGGAGACGATTATCTCGGGATTGCAAGATAACCAAACAAAAATTTTAGTGGATTTCTACTTATTTTATTAAATATCATCTCCACCAAACAGGACAAGCTTGCATCTGTTATAGTTTTGGAGAAAAATGTGTTCATTTCATGTATGCGCGAAATGCCTTAAAAATGGCTTTAAAATGGATTTGGAGCATGGAGACGATTATCTCGGGATTGCAAGATAACCAAACAAAACTTTTAGTGGATTTCTACTTATTTTATTAAATATCATCTCCACCAAACAAGACAAGCTTGCATCTGTTATAGTTTTGGAGAAAAATGTGTTCATTTCATGTATTCGCGAAATGCCTTAAAAATGGCTTTAAAATGGATTTGGAGCATGGAGACGATTATCTCGGGATTGCAAGATAACCAAACAAAACTTTTAGTGGATTTCTACTTATTTTATTAAATATCATCTCCACCAAACAGGACAAGCTTGCATGTGTTATAGTTTTGGAGAAAAATGTGTTCATTTCATGTATGCGCGAAATGCCTTTGAAATGGCTTTAAAATGGATTTGGAGCATGGAGACGATTATCTCGGGATTGCAAGATAACCAAACAAAACTTTTAGTGGATTTCTACTTATTTTATTAAATATCATCTCCACCAAACAGGACAAGCTTGCATCTGTTATAGTTTTGGAGAAAAATGTGTTCATTTCATGTATGCGCGAAATGCCTTAAAAATGGCTTTAAAATGGATTTGGAGCATGGAGACGATTATCTCGGGATTGCAATATAACCAAACAAAACTTTTAGTGGATTTCTACTTATTTTATTAAATATCATCTCCACCAAACAGGACAAGCTTGCATCTGTTATAGTTTTGGAGAAAAATGTGTTCATTTCATGTATGCGCGAAATGCCTTAAAAATGGCTTTAAAATGGATTTGGAGCATGGAGACGATTATCTCGGGATTGCAAGATAACCAAACAAAACTTTTAGTGGATTTCTACTTATTTTATTAAATATCATCTCCACCAAACAGGACAAGCTTGCATCTGTTATAGTTTTGGAGAAAAATGTGTTCATTTCATGTATGCGCGAAATGCCTTAAAAATGGCTTTAAAATGGATTTGGAGCATGGAGACGATTATCTCGGGATTGCAATATAACCAAACAAAACTTTTAGTGGATTTCTACTTATTTTATTAAATATCATCTCCACCAAACAGGACAAGCTTGCATCTGTTATAGTTTTGGAGAAAAATGTGTTCATTTCATGTATGCGCGAAATGCCTTAAAAATGGCTTTAAAATGGATTTGGAGCATGGAGACGATTATCTCGGGATTGCAAGATAACCAAACAAAACTTTTAGTGGATTTCTACTTATTTTATTAAATATCATCTCCACCAAACAGGACAAGCTTGCATCTGTTATAGTTTTGGAGAAAAATGTGTTCATTTCATGTATGCGCGAAATGCCTTAAAAATGGCTTTAAAATGGATTTGGAGCATGGAGACGATTATCTCGGGATTGCAAGATAACCAAACAAAACTTTTAGTGGATTTCTATTTATTTTATTAAATATCATCTCCACCAAACAGGACAAGCTTGCATCTGTTATAGTTTTGGAGAAAAATGTGTTCATTTCATGTATGCGCGAAATGCCTTAAAAATGGCTTTAAAATGGATTTGGAGCATGGAGACGATTATCTCGGTATTGCAAGATAACCAAACAAAACTTTTAGTGGATTTCTACTTATTTTATTAAATATCATCTCCACCAAACAGGACAAGCTTGCATCTGTTATAGTTTTGGAGAAAAATGTGTTCATTTCATGTATGCGCGAAATGCCTTAAAAATGGCTTTAAAATGGATTTGGAGCATGGAGACGATTATCTCGGGATTGCAAGATAACCAAACAAAACTTTTAGTGGATTTCTACTTATTTTATTAAATATCATCTCCACCAAACAGGACAAGCTTGCATCTGTTATAGTTTTGGAGAAAAATGTGTTCATTTCATGTATGCGCGAAATGCCTTAAAAATGGCTTTAAAATGGATTTGGAGCATGGAGACGATTATCTCGGGATTGCAAGATAACCAAACAAAACTTTTAGTGGATTTCTACTTATTTTATTAAATATCATCTCCACCAAACAGGACAAGCTTGCATGTGTTATAGTTTTGGAGAAAAATGTGTTCATTTCATGTATGCGCAAAATGCCTTTGAAATGGCTTTAAAATGGATTTGGAGCATGGAGACGATTATCTCAGGATGGCAATATAAACAAACGAAACTTTTAGTAGATTTCTACTTATTTTATTAAATATTATCTCCACCAAACAGGACAAGCTTGCATCTGTTATAGTTTTGGAGAAAAATGTGTTCATTTCATGTATGCGCGAAATGCCTTAAAAATGGCTTTAAAATGGATTTGGAGCATGGAGACGATTATCTCGGGATTGCAAGATAACCAAACAAAACTTTTAGTGGATTTCTACTTATTTTATTAAATATCATCTCCACCAAACAGGACAAGCTTGCATCTGTTATAGTTTTGGAGAAAAATGTGTTCATTTCATGTATGCGCGAAATGCCTTAAAAATGGCTTTAAAATGGATTTGGAGCATGGAGACGATTATCTCGGGATTGCAAGATAACCAAACAAAACTTTTAGTGGATTTCTACTTATTTTATTAAATATCATCTCCACCAAACAGGACAAGCTTGCATCTGTTACAGTTTTGGAGAAAAATGTGTTCATTTCATGTATGCGCGAAATGCCTTAAAAATGGCTTTAAAATGGATTTGGAACATGGAGACGATTATCTCGGGATTGCAAGATAACCAAACAAAACTTTTAGTGGATTTCTACTTATTTTATTAAATATCATCTCCACCAAACAGGACAAGCTTGCATCTGTTATAGTTTTGGAGAAAAATGTGTTCATTTCATGTATGCGCGAAATGCCTTAAAAATGGCTTTAAAATGGATTTGGAGCATGGAGACGATTATCTCGGGATTGCAAGATAACCAAACAAAACTTTTAGTGGATTTCTACTTATTTTATTAAATATCATCTCCACCAAACAGGACAAGCTTGCATGTGTTATAGTTTTGGAGAAAAATGTGTTCATTTCATGTATGCGCAAAATGCCTTTGAAATGGCTTTAAAATGGATTTGGAGCATGGAGACGATTATCTCAGGATGGCAATATAAACAAACGAAACTTTTAGTAGATTTCTACTTATTTTATTAAATATTATCTCCACCAAACAGGACAAGCTTGCATCTGTTATAGTTTTGGAGAAAAATGTGTTCATTTCATGTATGCGCGAAATGCCTTAAAAATGGCTTTAAAATGGATTTGGAGCATGGAGACGATTATCTCGGGATTGCAAGATAACCAAACAAAACTTTTAGTGGATTTCTACTTATTTTATTAAATATCATCTCCACCAAACAGGACAAGCTTGCATCTGTTATAGTTTTGGAGAAAAATGTGTTCATTTCATGTATGCGCGAAATGCCTTAAAAATGGCTTTAAAATGGATTTGGAGCATGGAGACGATTATCTCGGGATTGCAAGATAACCAAACAAAACTTTTAGTGGATTTCTACTTGTTTTATTAAATATAATCCCCACCAAACAGGACCAGCTTGCATCTGTTATAGTTTTGGAGAAAAATGTGTTCATTTCATGTATGCGCGAAATGCCTTAAAAATGGCTTTAAAATGGATTTGGAGCATGGAGACGATTATCTCGGGATTGCAAGATAACCAAACAAAAATTTTAGTGGATTTCTACTTATTTTATTAAATATCATCTCCACCAAACAGGACAAGCTTGCATCTGTTATAGTTTTGGAGAAAAATGTGTTCATTTCATGTATGCGCGAAATGCCTTAAAAATGGCTTTAAAATGGATTTGGAGCATGGAGACGATTATCTCGGGATTGCAAGATAACCAAACAAAACTTTTAGTGGATTTCTACTTATTTTATTAAATATCATCTCCACCAAACAAGACAAGCTTGCATCTGTTATAGTTTTGGAGAAAAATGTGTTCATTTCATGTATGCGCGAAATGCCTTAAAAATGGCTTTAAAATGGATTTGGAGCATGGAGACGATTATCTCGGGATTGCAAGATAACCAAACAAAACTTTTAGTGGATTTCTACTTATTTTATTAAATATCATCTCCACCAAACAGGACAAGCTTGCATCTGTTATAGTTTTGGAGAAAAATGTGTTCATTTCATGTATGCGCGAAATGCCTTAAAAATGGCTTTAAAATGGATTTGGAGCATGGAGACGATTATCTCGGGATTGCAAGATAACCAAACAAAACTTTTAGTGGATTTCTACTTATTTTATTAAATATCATCTCCACCAAACAGGACAAGCTTGCATCTGTTATAGTTTTGGAGAAAAATGTGTTCATTTTATGTATGCGCGAAATGCCTTAAAAATGGCTTTAAAATGGATTTGGAGCATGGAGACGATTATCTCGGGATTGCAAGATAACCAAACAAAACTTTTAGTGGATTTCTACTTATTTTATTAAATATCATCTCCACCAAACAGGACAAGCTTGCATCTGTTATAGTTTTGGAGAAAAATGTGTTCATTTCATGTATGCGCGAAATGCCTTAAAAATGGCTTTAAAATGGATTTGGAGCATGGAGACGATTATCTCGGGATTGCAAGATAACCAAACAAAACTTTTAGTGGATTTCTACTTATTTTATTAAATATCATCTCCACCAAACAGGACAAGCTTGCATCTGTTATAGTTTTGGAGAAAAATGTGTTCATTTCATGTATGCGCGAAATGCCTTAAAAATGGCTTTAAAATGGATTTGGAGCATGGAGACGATTATCTCGGGATTGCAAGATAATTAAACAAAACTTTTAGTGGATTTCTACTTATTTTATTAAATATCATCTCCACCAAACAGGACAAGCTTGCATCTGTTATAGTTTTGGAGAAAAATGTGTTCATTTCATGTATGCGCGAAATGCCTTAAAAATGGCATTAAAATGGATTTGGAGCATGGAGACGATTATCTCGGTTTTGCAAGATAACCAAACAAAACTTTTAGTGGATTTCTACTTATTTTATTAAATATCATCTCCACCAAACAGGACAAGCTTGCAAGTGTTATAGTTTTGGAGAAAAATGTGTTCATTTCATGTATGCGCAAAATGCCTTTGAAATGGCTTTAAAATGGATTTGGAGCATGGAGACGATTATCTCAGGATGGCAATATAAACAAACGAAACTTTTAGTAGATTTCTACTTATTTTATTAAATATTATCTCCACCAAACAGGACAAGCTTGCATCTGTTATAGTTTTGGAGAAAAATGTGTTCATTTCATGTATGCGCGAAATGCCTTAAAAATGGCTTTAAAATGGATTTGGAGCATGGAGACGATTATCTCGGGATTGCAAGATAACCAAACAAAACTTTTAGTGGATTTCTACTTATTTTATTAAATATCATCTCCACCAAACAGGACAAGCTTGCATCTGTTATAGTTTTGGAGAAAAATGTGTTCATTTCATGTATGCGCGAAATGCCTTAAAAATGGCTTTAAAATGGATTTGGAGCATGGAGACGATTATCTCGGGATTGCAATATAACCAAACAAAACTTTTAGTGGATTTCTACTTATTTTATTAAATATCATCTCCACCAAACAGGACAAGCTTGCATCTGTTATAGTTTTGGAGAAAAATGTGTTCATTTCATGTATGCGCGAAATGCCTTAAAAATGGCTTTAAAATGGATTTGGAGCATGGAGACGATTATCTCGGGATTGCAAGATAACCAAACAAAACTTTTAGTGGATTTCTATTTATTTTATTAAATATCATCTCCACCAAACAGGACAAGCTTGCATGTGTTATAGCTTTGGAGAAAAATGTGTTCATTTCATGTATGCGCAAAATGCCTTTGAAATGGCTTTAAAATGGATTTGGAGGATGGAGACGATTATCTCAGGATGGCAATATAAACAAACGAAACTTTTAGTAGATTTCTACTTATTTTATTAAATATCATCTCCACCAAACAGGACAAGCTTGCATCTGTTATAGTTTTGGAGAAAAATGTGTTCATTTCATGTATGCGCGAAATGCCTTAAAAATGGCTTTAAAATGGATTTGGAGCATGGAGACGATTATCTCGGGATTGCAATATAACCAAACAAAACTTTTAGTGGATTTCTACTTATTTTATTAAATATCATCTCCACCAAACAGGACAAGCTTGCATCTGTTATAGTTTTGGAGAAAAATGTGTTCATTTCATGTATGCGCGAAATGCCTTAAAAATGGCTTTAAAATGGATTTGGAGCATGGAGACGATTATCTCGGGATTGCAAGATAACCAAACAAAACTTTTAGTGGATTTCTACTTATTTTATTAAATATCATCTCCACCAAACAGGACAAGCTTGCATCTGTTATAGTTTTGGAGAAAAATGTGTTCATTTCATGTATGCGCGAAATGCCTTAAAAATGGCTTTAAAATGGATTTGGAGCATGGAGACGATTATCTCGGGATTGCAAGATAACCAAACAAAACTTTTAGTGGATTTCTACTTATTTTATTAAATATCATCTCCACCAAACAGGACAAGCTTGCATCTGTTATAGTTTTGGAGAAAAATGTTTTCATTTCATGTATGCGCGAAATGCCTTAAAAATGGCTTTAAAATGGATTTGGAGCATGGAGACGATTATCTCAGGATGGCAATATAAACAAACGAAACTTTTAGTAGATTTCTACTTATTTTATTAAATATTATCTCCACCAAACAGGACAAGCTTGCATCTGTTATAGTTTTGGAGAAAAATGTGTTCATTTCATGTATGCGCGAAATGCCTTAAAAATGGCTTTAAAATGGATTTGGAGCATGGAGACGATTATCTCGGGATTGCAAGATAACCAAACAAAACTTTTAGTGGATTTCTACTTATTTTATTAAATATCATCTCCACCAAACAGGACAAGCTTGCATCTGTTATAGTTTTGGAGAAAAATGTGTTCATTTCATGTATGCGCGAAATGCCTTAAAAATGGCTTTAAAACGGATTTGGAGCATGGAGACGATTATCTCGGGATTGCAAGATAACCAAACAAAACTTTTAGTGGATTTCTACTTATTTTATTAAATATCATCTCCACCAAACAGGACAAGCTTGCATCTGTTATAGTTTTGGAGAAAAATGTGTTCATTTCATGTATGCGCGAAATGCCTTAAAAATGGCTTTAAAATGGATTTGGAGCATGGAGACGATTATCTCGGGATTGCAAGATAACCAAACAAAACTTTTAGTGGATTTCTACTTATTTTATTAAATATCATCTCCACCAAACAGGACAAGCTTGCATCTGTTATAGTTTTGGAGAAAAATGTGTTCATTTCATGTATGCGCAAAATGCCTTAAAAATGGCTTTAAAATGGATTTGGAGCATGGAGACGATTATCTCGGGATTGCAATATAACCAAACAAAACTTTTAGTGGATTTCTACTTATTTTATTAAATATCATCTCCACCAAACAGGACAAGCTTGCATCTGTTATAGTTTTGGAGAAAAATGTGTTCATTTCATGTATGCGCGAAATGCCTTAAAAATGGCTTTAAAATGGATTTGGAGCATGGAGACGATTATCTCGGGATTGCAAGATAACCAAACAAAACTTTTAGTGGATTTCTACTTATTTTATTAAATATCATCTCCACCAAACAAGACAAGCTTGCATCTGTTATAGTTTTGGAGAAAAATGTGTTCATTTCATGTATGCGCGAAATGCCTTAAAAATGGCTTTAAAATGGATTTGGAGCATGGAGACGATTATCTCGGGATTGCAAGATAACCAAACAAAACTTTTAGTGGATTTCTACTTATTTTATTAAATATCATCTCCACCAAACAGGACAAGCTTGCATCTGTTATAGTTTTGGAGAAAAATGTGTTCATTTCATGTATGCGCGAAATGCCTTAAAAATGGCTTTAAAATGGATTTGGAGCATGGAGACGATTATCTCGGGATTGCAAGATAACCAAACAAAACTTTTAGTGGATTTCTACTTATTTTATTAAATATCATCTCCACCAAACAGGACAAGCTTGCATCTGTTATAGTTTTGGAGAAAAATGTGTTCATTTCATGTATGCGAGAAATGCCTTAAAAATGGCTTTAAAATGGATTTGGAGCATGGAGACGATTATCTCGGGATTGCAAGATAACCAAACAAAAATTTTAGTGGATTTCTACTTATTTTATTAAATATCATCTCCACCAAACAGGACAAGCTTGCATCTGTTATAGTTTTGGAGAAAAATGTGTTCATTTCATGTATGCGCGAAATGCCTTAAAAATGGCTTTAAAATGGATTTGGAGCATGGAGACGATTATCTCGGGATTGCAAGATAACCAAACAAAACTTTTAGTGGATTTCTACTTATTTTATTAAATATCATCTCCACCAAACAAGACAAGCTTGCATCTGTTATAGTTTTGGAGAAAAATGTGTTCATTTCATGTATGCGCGAAATGCCTTAAAAATGGCTTTAAAATGGATTTGGAGCATGGAGACGATTATCTCGGGATTGCAAGATAACCAAACAAAACTTTTAGTGGATTTCTACTTATTTTATTAAATATCATCTCCACCAAACAGGACAAGCTTGCATGTGTTATAGTTTTGGAGAAAAATGTGTTCATTTCATGTATGCGCGAAATGCCTTTGAAATGGCTTTAAAATGGATTGGGAGCATGGAGACGATTATCTCGGGATTGCAAGATAACCAAACAAAACGTTTAGTGGATTTCTACTTATTTTATTAAATATCATCTCCACCAAACAGGACAAGCTTGCATCTGTTATAGTTTTGGAGAAAAATGTGTTCATTTCATGTATGCGAGAAATGCCTTAAAAATGGCTTTAAAATGGATTTGGAGCATGGAGACGATTATCTCGGGATTGCAAGATAACCAAACAAAAATTTTAGTGGATTTCTACTTATTTTATTAAATATCATCTCCACCAAACAGGACAAGCTTGCATCTGTTATAGTTTTGGAGAAAAATGTGTTCATTTCATGTATGCGCGAAATGCCTTAAAAATGGCTTTAAAATGGATTTGGAGCATGGAGACGATTATCTCGGGATTGCAAGATAACCAAACAAAACTTTTAGTGGATTTCTACTTATTTTATTAAATATCATCTCCACCAAACAAGACAAGCTTGCATCTGTTATAGTTTTGGAGAAAAATGTGTTCATTTCATGTATGCGCGAAATGCCTTAAAAATGGCTTTAAAATGGATTTGGAGCATGGAGACGATTATCTCGGGATTGCAAGATAACCAAACAAAACTTTTAGTGGATTTTTACTTATTTTATTAAATATCATCTCCACCAAACAGGACAAGCTTGCATGTGTTATAGTTTTGGAGAAAAATGTGTTCATTTCATCTATGCGCGAAATGCCTTTGAAATGGCTTTAAAATGGATTTGGAGCATGGAGACGATTATCTCGGGATTGCAAGATAACCAAACAAAACTTTTAGTGGATTTCTACTTATTTTATTAAATATCATCTCCACCAAACAGGACAAGCTTGCATCTGTTATAGTTTTGGAGAAAAATGTGTTCATTTCATGTATGCGCGAAATGCCTTAAAAATGGCTTTAAAATGGATTTGGAGCATGGAGACGATTATCTCGGGATTGCAATATAACCAAACAAAACTTTTAGTGGATTTCTACTTATTTTATTAAATATCATCTCCACCAAACAGGACAAGCTTGCATCTGTTATAGTTTTGGAGAAAAATGTGTTCATTTCATGTATGCGCGAAATGCCTTAAAAATGGCTTTAAAATGGATTTGGAGCATGGAGACGATTATCTCGGGATTGCAAGATAACCAAACAAAACTTTTAGTGGATTTCTACTTATTTTATTAAATTTCATCTCCACCAAACAGGACAAGCTTTGCATCTGTTATAGTTTTGGAGAAAAATGTGTTCATTTCATGTATGCGCGAAATGCCTTAAAAATGGCTTTAAAATGGATTTGGAGCATGGAGACGATTATCTCGGGATTGCAAGATAACCAAACAAAACTTTTAGTAAATTTCTACTTATTTTATTAAATATCATCTCCACCAAACAGGACAAGCTTGCATCTGTTATAGTTTTGGAGAAAAATGTGTTCATTTCATGTATGCGCGAAATGCCTTAAAAATGGCTTTAAAATGGATTTGGAGCATGGAGACGATTATCTCGGGATTGCAAGATAACCAAACAAAACTTTTAGTGGATTTCTACTTATTTTATTAAATATCATCTCCACCAAACAGGACAAGCTTGCATGTGTTATAGTTTTGGAGAAAAATGTGTTCATTTCATGTATGCGCGAAATGCCTTAAAAATGGCTTTAAAATGGATTTGGAGCATGGAGACGATTATCTCGGGATTGCAAGATAACCAAACAAAACTTTTAGTAAATTTCTACTTATTTTATTAAATATCATCTCCACCAAACAGGACAAGCTTGCATCTGTTATAGTTTTGGAGAAAAATGTGTTCATTTCATGTATGCGCGAAATGCCTTAAAAATGGCTTTAAAATGGATTTGGAGCATGGAGACGATTATCTCGGGATTGCAAGATAACCAAACAAAACTTTTAGTGGATTTCTACTTATTTTATTAAATATCATCTCCACCAAACAGGACAAGCTTGCATCTGTTATAGTTTTGGAGAAAAATGTGTTCATTTCATGTATGCGCGAAATGCCTTAAAAATGGCTTTAAAATGGATTTGGAGCATGGAGACGATTATCTCGGGATTGCAAGATAACCAAACAAAAATTTTAGTGGATTTCTACTTATTTTATTAAATATCATCTCCACCAAACAGGACAAGCTTGCATCTGTTATAGTTTTGGAGAAAAATGTGTTCATTTCATGTATGCGCGAAATGCCTTAAAAATGGCTTTAAAATGGATTTGGAGCATGGAGACGATTATCTCGGGATTGCAAGATAACCAAACAAAACTTTTAGTGGATTTCTACTTATTTTATTAAATATCATCTCCACCAAACAAGACAAGCTTGCATCTGTTATAGTTTTGGAGAAAAATGTGTTCATTTCATGTATGCGCGAAATGCCTTAAAAATGGCTATAAAATGGATTTGGAGCATGGAGACGAGTATCTCGGGATTGCAAGATAACCAAACAAAACTTTTAGTGGATTTCTACTTATTTTATTAAATATCATCTCCACCAAACAGGACAAGCTTGCATCTGTTATAGTTTTGGAGAAAAATGTGTTCATTTCATGTATGCGCGAAATGCCTTAAAAATGGCTTTAAAATGGATTTGGAGCATGGAGACGATTATCTCGGGATTGCAAGATAACCAAACAAAACTTTTAGTGGATTTCTACTTATTTTATTAAATATCATCTCCACCAAACAGGACAAGCTTGCATCTGTTATAGTTTTGGAGAAAAATGTGTTCATTTCATGTATGCGCGAAATGCCTTAAAAATGGCTTTAAAATGGATTTGGAGCATGGAGACGATTATCTCGGGATTGCAATATAACCAAACAAAACTTTTAGTGGATTTCTACTTATTTTATTAAATATCATCTCCACCAAACAGGACAAGCTTGCATCTGTTATAGTTTTGGAGAAAAATGTGTTCATTTCATGTATGCGAGAAATGCCTTAAAAATGGCTTTAAAATGGATTTGGAGCATGGAGACGATTATCTCGGGATTGCAAGATAACCAAACAAAAATTTTAGTGGATTTCTACTTATTTTATTAAATATCATCTCCACCAAACAGGACAAGCTTGCATCTGTTATAGTTTTGGAGAAAAATGTGTTCATTTCATGTATGCGCGAAATGCCTTAAAAATGGCTTTAAAATGGATTTGGAGCATGGAGACGATTATCTCGGGATTGCAAGATAACCAAACAAAACTTTTAGTGGATTTCTACTTATTTTATTAAATATCATCTCCACCAAACAAGACAAGCTTGCATCTGTTATAGTTTTGGAGAAAAATGTGTTCATTTCATGTATGCGCGAAATGCCTTAAAAATGGCTTTAAAATGGATTTGGAGCATGGAGACGATTATCTCGGGATTGCAAGATAACCAAACAAAACTTTTAGTGGATTTCTACTTATTTTATTAAATATCATCTCCACCAAACAGGACAAGCTTGCATGTGTTATAGTTTTGGAGAAAAATGTGTTCATTTCATGTATGCGCGAAATGCCTTAAAAATGGCTTTAAAATGGATTTGGAGCATGGAGACGATTATCTCGGGATTGCAATATAACCAAACAAAACTTTTAGTGGATTTCTACTTATTTTATTAAATATCATCTCCACCAAACAGGACAAGCTTGCATCTGTTATAGTTTTGGAGAAAAATGTGTTCATTTCATGTATGCGCGAAATGCCTTTAAAATGGCTTTAAAATGGATTTGGAGCATGGAGACGATTATCTCGGGATTGCAAGATAACCAAACAAAACTTTTAGTGGATTTCTACTTATTTTATTAAATATCATCTCCACCAAACAGGACAAGCTTTGCATCTGTTATAGTTTTGGAGAAAAATGTGTTCATTTCATGTATGCGCGAAATGCCTTAAAAATGGCTTTAAAATGGATTTGGAGCATGGAGACGATTATCTCGGGATTGCAAGATAACCAAACAAAACTTTTAGTAAATTTCTACTTATTTTATTAAATATCATCTCCACCAAACAGGACAAGCTTGCATCTGTTATAGTTTTGGAGAAAAATGTGTTCATTTCATGTATGCGCGAAATGCCTTAAAAATGGCTTTAAAATGGATTTGGAGCATGGAGACGATTATCTCGGGATTGCAAGATAACCAAACAAAACTTTTAGTGGATTTCTACTTATTTTATTAAATATCATCTCCACCAAACAGGACAAGCTTGCATGTGTTATAGTTTTGGAGAAAAATGTGTTCATTTCATGTATGCGCAAAATGCCTTTGAAATGGCTTTAAAATGGATTTGGAGCATGGAGACGATTATCTCGGGATTGCAAGATAACCAAACAAAACTTTTAGTGGATTTCTACTTATTTTATTAAATATCATCTCCACCAAACAGGACAAGCTTGCATCTGTTATAGTTTTGGAGAAAAATGTGTTCATTTCATGTATGCGCGAAATGCCTTAAAAATGGCTTTAAAATGGATTTGGAGCATGGAGACAATTATCTCGGGATTGCAAGATAACCAAACAAAACTTTTAGTGGATTTCTACTTATTTTATTAAATATCATCTCCACCAAACAGGACAAGCTTGCATCTGTTATAGTTTTGGAGAAAAATGTGTTTATTTCATGTATGCGCGAAATGCCTTAAAAATGGCTTTAAAATGGATTTGGAGCATGGAGACGATTATCTCGGGATTGCAAGATAACCAAACAAAACTTTTAGTGGATTTCTACTTATTTTATTAAATATCATCTCCACCAAACAGGACAAGCTTGCATCTGTTATAGTTTTGGAGAAAAATGTGTTCATTTCATGTATGCGCGAAATGCCTTAAAAATGGCTTTAAAATGGATTTGGAGCATGGAGACGATTATCTCGGGATTGCAAGATAACCAAACAAAACTTTTAGTGGATTTCTACTTATTTTATTAAATATCATCTCCACCAAACAGGACAAGCTTGCATCTGTTATAGTTTTGGAGAAAAATGTGTTCATTTCATGTATGCGCGAAATGCCTTAAAAATGGCTTTAAAATGGATTTGGAGCATGGAGACGATTATCTCGGGATTGCAAGATAACCAAACAAAACTTTTAGTGGATTTCTACTTATTTTATTAAATATCATCTCCACCAAACAGGACAAGCTTGCATCTGTTATAGTTTTGGAGAAAAATGTGTTCATTTCATGTATGCGAGAAATGCCTTAAAAATGGCTTTAAAATGGATTTGGAGCATGGAGACGATTATCTCGGGATTGCAAGATAACCAAACAAAAATTTTAGTGGATTTCTACTTATTTTATTAAATAACATCTCCACCAAACAGGACAAGCTTGCATCTGTTATAGTTTTGGAGAAAAATGTGTTCATTTCATGTATGCGCGAAATGCCTTAAAAATGGCTTTAAAATGGATTTGGAGCATGGAGACGATTATCTCGGGATTGCAAGATAACCAAACAAAACTTTTAGTGGATTTCTACTTATTTTATTAAATATCATCTCCACCAAACAGGACAAGCTTGCATCTGTTATAGTTTTGGAGAAAAATGTGTTCATTTCATGTATGCGCGAAATGCCTTAAAAATGGCTTTAAAATGGATTTGGAGCATGGAGACGATTATCTCGGGATTGCAATATAACCAAACAAAACTTTTAGTGGATTTCTACTTATTTTATTAAATATCATCTCCACCAAACAGGACAAGCTTGCATCTGTTATAGTTTTGGAGAAAAATGTGTTCATTTCATGTATGCGCGAAATGCCTTAAAAATGGCTTTAAAATGGATTTGGAGCATGGAGACGATTATCTCGGGATTGCAAGATAACCAAACAAAACTTTTAGTGGATTTCTACTTATTTTATTAAATATCATCTCCACCAAACAGGACAAGCTTGCATGTGTTATAGTTTTGGAGAAAAATGTGTTCATTTCATGTATGCGCAAAATGCCTTTGAAATGGCTTTAAAATGGATTTGGAGCATGGAGACGATTATCTCGGGATTGCAAGATAACCAAACAAAACTTTTAGTGGATTTCTACTTATTTTATTAAATATCATCTCCACCAAACAGGACAAGCTTGCATCTGTTATAGTTTTGGAGAAAAATGTGTTCATTTCATGTATGCGCGAAATGCCTTAAAAATGGCTTTAAAATGGATTTGGAGCATGGAGACAATTATCTCGGGATTGCAAGATAACCAAACAAAACTTTTAGTGGATTTCTACTTATTTTATTAAATATCATCTCCACCAAACAGGACAAGCTTGCATCTGTTATAGTTTTGGAGAAAAATGTGTTTATTTCATGTATGCGCGAAATGCCTTAAAAATGGCTTTAAAATGGATTTGGAGCATGGAGACGATTATCTCGGGATTGCAAGATAACCAAACAAAACTTTTAGTGGATTTCTACTTATTTTATTAAATATCATCTCCACCAAACAGGACAAGCTTGCATCTGTTATAGTTTTGGAGAAAAATGTGTTCATTTCATGTATGCGCGAAATGCCTTAAAAATGGCTTTAAAATGGATTTGGAGCATGGAGACGATTATCTCGGGATTGCAAGATAACCAAACAAAACTTTTAGTGGATTTCTACTTATTTTATTAAATATCATCTCCACCAAACAGGACAAGCTTGCATCTGTTATAGTTTTGGAGAAAAATGTGTTCATTTCATGTATGCGCGAAATGCCTTAAAAATGGCTTTAAAATGGATTTGGAGCATGGAGACGATTATCTCGGGATTGCAAGATAACCAAACAAAACTTTTAGTGGATTTCTACTTATTTTATTAAATATCATCTCCACCAAACAGGACAAGCTTGCATCTGTTATAGTTTTGGAGAAAAATGTGTTCATTTCATGTATGCGAGAAATGCCTTAAAAATGGCTTTAAAATGGATTTGGAGCATGGAGACGATTATCTCGGGATTGCAAGATAACCAAACAAAAATTTTAGTGGA
This sequence comes from Anomaloglossus baeobatrachus, assembly GCF_048569485.1. Lineage (NCBI taxonomy): Eukaryota > Metazoa > Chordata > Amphibia > Anura > Aromobatidae > Anomaloglossus > Anomaloglossus baeobatrachus. The sequence goes on from NW_027441960.1 coordinate 234,534, forward strand.
TTTCTACTTATTTTATTAAATAACATCTCCACCAAACAGGACAAGCTTGCATCTGTTATAGTTTTGGAGAAAAATGTGTTCATTTCATGTATGCGCGAAATGCCTTAAAAATGGCTTTAAAATGGATTTGGAGCATGGAGACGATTATCTCGGGATTGCAAGATAACCAAACAAAACTTTTAGTGGATTTCTACTTATTTTATTAAATATCATCTCCACCAAACAGGACAAGCTTGCATCTGTTATAGTTTTGGAGAAAAATGTGTTCATTTCATGTATGCGCGAAATGCCTTAAAAATGGCTTTAAAATGGATTTGGAGCATGGAGACGATTATCTCGGGATTGCAATATAACCAAACAAAACTTTTAGTGGATTTCTACTTATTTTATTAAATATCATCTCCACCAAACAGGACAAGCTTGCATCTGTTATAGTTTTGGAGAAAAATGTGTTCATTTCATGTATGCGCGAAATGCCTTAAAAATGGCTTTAAAATGGATTTGGAGCATGGAGACGATTATCTCGGGATTGCAAGATAACCAAACAAAAATTTTAGTGGATTTCTACTTATTTTATTAAATATCATCTCCACCAAACAGGACAAGCTTGCATCTGTTATAGTTTTGGAGAAAAATGTGTTCATTTCATGTATGCGCGAAATGCCTTAAAAATGGCTTTAAAATGGATTTGGAGCATGGAGACGATTATCTCGGGATTGCAAGATAACCAAACAAAACTTTTAGTGGATTTCTACTTATTTTATTAAATATCATCTCCACCAAACAAGACAAGCTTGCATCTGTTATAGTTTTGGAGAAAAATGTGTTCATTTCATTTATGCGCGAAATGCCTTAAAAATGGCTTTAAAATGGATTTGGAGCATGGAGACGATTATCTCGGGATTGCAAGATAACCAAACAAAACTTTTAGTGGATTTCTACTTATTTTATTAAATATCATCTCCACCAAACAGGACAAGCTTGCATGTGTTATAGTTTTGGAGAAAAATGTGTTCATTTCATGTATGCGCAAAATGCCTTTGAAATGGCTTTAAAATGGATTTGGAGCATGGAGACGATTATCTCGGGATTGCAAGATAACCAAACAAAACTTTTAGTGGATTTCTACTTATTTTATTAAATATCATCTCCACCAAACAGGACAAGCTTGCATCTGTTATAGTTTTGGAGAAAAATGTGTTCATTTCATGTATGCGCGAAATGCCTTAAAAATGGCTTTAAAATGGATTTGGAGCATGGAGACGATTATCTCGGGATTGCAAGATAACCAAACAAAACTTTTAGTGGATTTCTACTTATTTTATTAAATATCATCTCCACCAAACAGGACAAGCTTGCATCTATTATAGTTTTGGAGAAAAATGTGTTCATTTCATGTATGCGCGAAATGCCTTAAAAATGGCTTTAAAATGGATTTGGAGCATGGAGACGATTATCTCGGGATTGCAATATAACCAAACAAAACTTTTAGTGGATTTCTACTTATTTTATTAAATATCATCTCCACCAAACAGGACAAGCTTGCATCTGTTATAGTTTTGGAGAAAAATGTGTTCATTTCATGTATGCGCGAAATGCCTTAAAAATGGCTTTAAAATGGATTTGGAGCATGGAGACGATTATCTCAGGATTGCAAGATAACCAAACAAAACTTTTAGTGGATTTCTACTTATTTTATTAAATATCATCTCCACCAAACAGGACAAGCTTGCATCTGTTATAGTTTTGGAGAAAAATGTGTTCATTTCATGTATGCGCGAAATGCCTTAAAAATGGCTTTAAAATGGATTTGGAGCATGGAGACGATTATCTCGGGATTGCAAGATAACCAAACAAAACTTTTAGTGGATTTCTACTTATTTTATTAAATATCATCTCCACCAAACAGGACAAGCTTGCATCTGTTATAGTTTTGGAGAAAAATGTGTTCATTTCATGTATGCGCGAAATGCCTTAAAAATGGCTTTAAAATGGATTTGGAGCATGGAGACGATTATCTCGGGATTGCAAGATAACCAAACAAAACTTTTAGTGGATTTCTACTTATTTTATTAAATATCATCTCCACCAAACAGGACAAGCTTGGATGTGTTATAGTTTTGGAGAAAAATGTGTTCATTTCATGTATGCGCGAAATGCCTTAAAAATGGCTTTAAAATGGATTTGGAGCATGGAGACGATTATCTCGGGATTGCAATATAACCAAACAAAACTTTTAGTGGATTTCTACTTATTTTATTAAATATCATCTCCACCAAACAGGACAAGCTTGCATCTGTTATAGTTTTGGAGAAAAATGTGTTCATTTCATGTATGCGCGAAATGCCTTAAAAATGGCTTTAAAATGGATTTGGAGCATGGAGACGATTATCTCAGGATTGCAAGATAACCAAACAAAACTTTTAGTGGATTTCTACTTATTTTATTAAATATCATCTCCACCAAACAGGACAAGCTTGCATCTGTTATAGTTTTGGAGAAAAATGTGTTCATTTCATGTATGCGCGAAATGCCTTAAAAATGGCTTTAAAATGGATTTGGAGCATGGAGACGATTATCTCGGGATTGCAAGATAACCAAACAAAACTTTTAGTGGATTTCTACTTATTTTATTAAATATCATCTCCACCAAACAGGACAAGCTTGCATCTGTTATAGTTTTGGAGAAAAATGTGTTCATTTCATGTATGCGCGAAATGCCTTAAAAATGGCTTTAAAATGGATTTGGAGCATGGAGACGATTATCTCGGGATTGCAAGATAACCAAACAAAACTTTTAGTGGATTTCTACTTATTTTATTAAATATCATCTCCACCAAACAGGACAAGCTTGGATGTGTTATAGTTTTGGAGAAAAATGTGTTCATTTCATGTATGCGCGAAATGCCTTAAAAATGGCTTTAAAATGGATTTGGAGCATGGAGACGATTATCTCGGGATTGCAAGATAACCAAACAAAACTTTTAGTGGATTTCTACTTATTTTATTAAATATCATCTCCACCAAACAGGACAAGCTTGCATCTGTTATAGTTTTGGAGAAAAATGTGTTCATTTCATGTATGCGCGAAATGCCTTAAAAATGGCTTTAAAATGGATTTGGAGCATGGAGACGATTATCTCGGGATTGCAAGATAACCAAACAAAACTTTTAGTGGATTTCTATTTATTTTATTAAATATCACCTCCACCAAACAGGACAAGCTTGCATCTGTTATAGTTTTGGAGAAAAATGTGTTCATTTCATGTATGCGCGAAATGCCTTAAAAATGGCTTTAAAATGGATTTGGAGCATGGAGACGATTATCTCGGGATTGCAAGATAACCAAACAAAACTTTTAGTGGATTTCTACTTATTTTATTAAATATCATCTCCACCAAACAGGACAAGCTTGCATCTGTTATAGTTTTGGAGAAAAATGTGTTCATTTCATGTATGCGCGAAATGCCTTAAAAATGGCTTTAAAATGGATTTGGAGCATGGAGACGATTATCTCGGGATTGCAAGATAACCAAACAAAACTTTTAGTAAATTTCTACTTATTTTATTAAATATCATCTCCACCAAACAGGACAAGCTTGCATCTGTTATAGTTTTGGAGAAAAATGTGTTCATTTCATGTATGCGCGAAATGCCTTAAAAATGGCTTTAAAATGGATTTGGAGCATGGAGACGATTATCTCGGGATTGCAAGATAACCAAACAAAACTTTTAGTGGATTTCTACTTATTTTATTAAATATCATCTCCACCAAACAGGACAAGCTTGCATCTGTTATAGTTTTGGAGAAAAATGTGTTCATTTCATGTATGCGCGAAATGCCTTAAAAATGGCTTTAAAATGGATTTGGAGCATCTAGACGATTATCTCGGGATTGCAAGATAACCAAACAAAAATTTTAGTGGATTTCTACTTATTTTATTAAATATCATCTCCACCAAACAGGACAAGCTTGCATCTGTTATAGTTTTGGAGAAAAATGTGTTCATTTCATGTATGCGCGAAATGCCTTAAAAATGGCTTTAAAATGGATTTGGAGCATGGAGACGATTATCTCGGGATTGCAAGATAACCAAACAAAACTTTTAGTGGATTTCTACTTATTTTATTAAATATCATCTCCACCAAACAAGACAAGCTTGCATCTTGTTATAGTTTTGGAGAAAAATGTGTTCATTTCATGTATGCGCGAAATGCCTTAAAAATGGCTTTAAAATGGATTTGGAGCATGGAGACGATTATCTCGGGATTGCAAGATAACCAAACAAAACTTTTAGTGGATTTCTACTTATTTTATTAAATATCATCTCCACCAAACAGGACAAGCTTGCATCTGTTATAGTTTTGGAGAAAAATGTGTTCATTTCATGTATGCGCGAAATGCCTTAAAAATGGCTTTAAAATGGATTTGGAGCATGGAGACGATTATCTCGGGATTGCAAGATAACCAAACAAAACTTTTAGTGGATTTCTACTTATTTTATTAAATATCATCTCCACCAAACAGGACAAGCTTGCATCTGTTATAGTTTTGGAGAAAAATGTGTTCATTTCATGTATGCGCGAAATGCCTTAAAAATGGCTTTAAAATGGATTTGGAGCATGGAGACGATTATCTCGGGATTGCAATATAACCAAACAAAACTTTTAGTGGATTTCTACTTATTTTATTAAATATCATCTCCACCAAACAGGACAAGCTTGCATCTGTTATAGTTTTGGAGAAAAATGTGTTCATTTCATGTATGCGAGAAATGCCTTAAAAATGGCTTTAAAATGGATTTGGAGCATGGAGACGATTATCTCGGGATTGCAAGATAACCAAACAAAAATTTTAGTGGATTTCTACTTATTTTATTAAATATCATCTCCACCAAACAGGACAAGCTTGCATCTGTTATAGTTTTGGAGAAAAATGTGTTCATTTCATGTATGCGCGAAATGCCTTAAAAATGGCTTTAAAATGGATTTGGAGCATGGAGACGATTATCTCGGGATTGCAAGATAACCAAACAAAACTTTTAGTGGATTTCTACTTATTTTATTAAATATCATCTCCACCAAACAAGACAAGCTTGCATCTGTTATAGTTTTGGAGAAAAATGTGTTCATTTCATGTATGCGCGAAATGCCTTAAAAATGGCTTTAAAATGGATTTGGAGCATGGAGACGATTATCTCGGGATTGCAAGATAACCAAACAAAACTTTTAGTGGATTTCTACTTATTTTATTAAATATCATCTCCACCAAACAGGACAAGCTTGCATGTGTTATAGTTTTGGAGAAAAATGTGTTCATTTCATGTATGCGCGAAATGCCTTTGAAATGGCTTTAAAATGGATTTGGAGCATGGAGACGATTATCTCGGGATTGCAAGATAACCAAACAAAACTTTTAGTGGATTTCTACTTATTTTATTAAATATCATCTCCACCAAACAGGACAAGCTTGCATCTGTTATAGTTTTGGAGAAAAATGTGTTCATTTCATGTATGCGAGAAATGCCTTAAAAATGGCTTTAAAATGGATTTGGAGCATGGAGACGATTATCTCGGGATTGCAAGATAACCAAACAAAAATTTTAGTGGATTTCTACTTATTTTATTAAATATCATCTCCACCAAACAGGACAAGCTTGCATCTGTTATAGTTTTGGAGAAAAATGTGTTCATTTCATGTATGCGCGAAATGCCTTAAAAATGGCTTTAATATGGATTTGGAGCATGGAGACGATTATCTCGGGATTGCAAGATAACCAAACAAAACTTTTAGTGGATTTCTACTTATTTTATTAAATATCATCTCCACCAAACAAGACAAGCTTGCATCTGTTATAGTTTTGGAGAAAAATGTGTTCATTTCATGTATGCGCGAAATGCCTTAAAAATGGCTTTAAAATGGATTTGGAGCATGGAGACGATTATCTCGGGATTGCAAGATAACCAAACAAAACTTTTAGTGGATTTCTACTTATTTTATTAAATATCATCTCCACCAAACAGGACAAGCTTGCATGTGTTATAGTTTTGGAGAAAAATGTGTTCATTTCATGTATGCGCGAAATGCCTTTGAAATGGCTTTAAAATGGATTTGGAGCATGGAGACGATTATCTCGGGATTGCAAGATAACCAAACAAAACTTTTAGTGGATTTCTACTTATTTTATTAAATATCATCTCCACCAAACAGGACAAGCTTGCATCTGTTATAGTTTTGGAGAAAAATGTGTTCATTTCATGTATGCGCGAAATGCCTTAAAAATGGCTTTAAAATGGATTTGGAGCATGGAGACGATTATCTCGGGATTGCAATATAACCAAACAAAACTTTTAGTGGATTTCTACTTATTTTATTAAATATCATCTCCACCAAACAGGACAAGCTTGCATCTGTTATAGTTTTGGAGAAAAATGTGTTCATTTCATGTATGTGCGAAATGCCTTAAAAATGGCTTTAAAATGGATTTGGAGCATGGAGACGATTATCTCGGGATTGCAAGATAACCAAACAAAACTTTTAGTGGATTTCTACTTATTTTATTAAATATCATCTCCACCAAACAGGACAAGCTTTGCATCTGTTATAGTTTTGGAGAAAAATGTGTTCATTTCATGTATGCGCGAAATGCCTTAAAAATGGCTTTAAAATGGATTTGGAGCATGGAGACGATTATCTCGGGATTGCAAGATAACCAAACAAAACTTTTAGTAAATTTCTACTTATTTTATTAAATATCATCTCCACCAAACAGGACAAGCTTGCATCTGTTATAGTTTTGGAGAAAAATGTGTTCATTGCATGTATGCGCGAAATGCCTTAAAAATGGCTTTAAAATGGATTTGGAGCATGGAGACGATTATCTCGGGATTGCAAGATAACCAAACAAAACTTTTAGTGGATTTCTACTTATTTTATTAAATATCATCTCCACCAAACAGGACAAGCTTGCATGTGTTATAGTTTTGGAGAAAAATGTGTTCATTTCATGTATGCGCAAAATGCCTTTGAAATGGCTTTAAAATGGATTTGGAGCATGGAGACGATTATCTCGGGATTGCAAGATAACCAAACAAAACTTTTAGTGGATTTCTACTTATTTTATTAAATATCATCTCCACCAAACAGGACAAGCTTGCATCTGTTATAGTTTTGGAGAAAAATGTGTTCATTTCATGTATGCGCGAAATGCCTTAAAAATGGCTTTAAAATGGATTTGGAGCATGGAGACGATTATCTCGGGATTGCAAGATAACCAAACAAAACTTTTAGTGGATTTCTACTTATTTTATTAAATATCATCTCCACCAAACAGGACAAGCTTGCATCTGTTATAGTTTTGGAGAAAAATGTGTTTATTTCATGTATGCGCGAAATGCCTTAAAAATGGCTTTAAAATGGATTTGGAGCATGGAGACGATTATCTCGGGATTGCAAGATAACCAAACAAAACTTTTAGTGGATTTCTACTTATTTTATTAAATATCATCTCCACCAAACAGGACAAGCTTGCATCTGTTATAGTTTTGGAGAAAAATGTGTTCATTTCATGTATGCGCGAAATGCCTTAAAAATGGCTTTAAAATGGATTTGGAGCATGGAGACGATTATCTCGGGATTGCAAGATAACCAAACAAAACTTTTAGTGGATTTCTACCTATTTTATTAAATATCATCTCCACCAAACAGGACAAGCTTGCATCTGTTATAGTTTTGGAGAAAAATGTGTTCATTTCATGTATGCGCGAAATGCCTTAAAAATGGCTTTAAAATGGATTTGGAGCATGGAGACGATTATCTCGGGATTGCAAGATAACCAAACAAAACTTTTAGTGGATTTCTACTTATTTTATTAAATATCATCTCCACCAAACAGGACAAGCTTGCATCTGTTATAGTTTTGGAGAAAAATGTGTTCATTTCATGTATGCGCGAAATGCCTTAAAAATGGCTTTAAAATGGATTTGGAGCATGGAGACGATTATCTCGGGATTGCAAGATAACCAAACAAAACTTTTAGTGGATTTCTACTTATTTTATTAAATATCATCTCCACCAAACAGGACAAGCTTGCATCTGTTATAGTTTTGGAGAAAAATGTGTTCATTTCATGTATGCGCGAAATGCCTTAAAAATGGCTTTAAAATGGATTTGGAGCATGGAGACGATTATCTCGGGATTGCAATATAACCAAACAAAACTTTTAGTGGATTTCTACCTATTTTATTAAATATCATCTCCACCAAACAGGACAAGCTTGCATCTGTTATAGTTTTGGAGAAAAATGTGTTCATTTCATGTATGCGCGAAATGCCTTAAAAATGGCTTTAAAATGGATTTGGAGCATGGAGACGATTATCTCGGGATTGCAAGATAACCAAACAAAACTTTTAGTGGATTTCTACTTATTTTATTAAATATCATCTCCACCAAACAGGACAAGCTTGCATCTGTTATAGTTTTGGAGAAAAATGTGTTCATTTCATGTATGCGCGAAATGCCTTAAAAATGGCTTTAAAATGGATTTGGAGCATGGAGACGATTATCTCGGGATTGCAAGATAACCAAACAAAACTTTTAGTGGATTTCTACTTATTTTATTAAATATCATCTCCACCAAACAGGACAAGCTTGCATGTGTTATAGTTTTGGAGAAAAATGTGTTCATTTCATGTATGCGCGAAATGCCTTAAAAATGGCTTTAAAATGGATTTGGAGCATGGAGACGATTATCTCGGGATTGCAAGATAACCAAACAAAACTTTTAGTGGATTTCTACTTATTTTATTAAATATCATCTCCACCAAACAAGACAAGCTTGCATCTGTTATAGTTTTGGAGAAAAATGTGTTCATTTCATGTATGCGCGAAATGCCTTAAAAATGGCTTTAAAATGGATTTGGAGCATGGAGACGATTATCTCGGGATTGCAAGATAACCAAACAAAACTTTTAGTGGATTTCTACTTATTTTATTAAATATCATCTCCACCAAACAGGACAAGCTTGCATCTGTTATAGTTTTGGAGAAAAATGTGTTCATTTCATGTATGCGCGAAATGCCTTAAAAATGGCTTTAAAATGGATTTGGAGCATGGAGACGATTATCTCGGGATTGCAAGATAACCAAACAAAACTTTTAGTGGATTTCTACTTATTTTATTAAATATCATCTCCACCAAACAGGACAAGCTTGCATCTGTTATAGTTTTGGAGAAAAATGTGTTCATTTCATGTATGCGCGAAATGCCTTAAAAATGGCTTTAAAATGGATTTGGAGCATGGAGACGATTATCTCGGGATTGCAATATAACCAAACAAAACTTTTAGTGGATTTCTACTTATTTTATTAAATATCATCTCCACCAAACAGGACAAGCTTGCATCTGTTAAAGTTTTGGAGAAAAATGTGTTCATTTCATGTATGCGAGAAATGCCTTAAAAATGGCTTTAAAATGGATTTGGAGCATGGAGACGATTATCTCGGGATTGCAAGATAACCAAACAAAAATTTTAGTGGATTTCTACTTATTTTATTAAATATCATCTCCACCAAACAGGACAAGCTTGCATCTGTTATAGTTTTGGAGAAAAATGTGTTCATTTCATGTATGCGCGAAATGCCTTAAAAATGGCTTTAAAATGGATTTGGAGCATGGAGACGATTATCTCGGGATTGCAAGATAACCAAACAAAACTTTTAGTGGATTTCTACTTATTTTATTAAATATCATCTCCACCAAACAAGACAAGCTTGCATCTGTTATAGTTTTGGAGAAAAATGTGTTCATTTCATGTATGCGCGAAATGCCTTAAAAATGGCTTTAAAATGGATTTGGAGCATGGAGACGATTATCTCGGGATTGCAAGATAACCAAACAAAACTTTTAGTGGATTTCTACTTATTTTATTAAATATCATCTCCACCAAACAGGACAAGCTTGCATGTGTTATAGTTTTGGAGAAAAATGTGTTCATTTCATGTATGCGCGAAATGCCTTTGAAATGGCTTTAAAATGGATTTGGAGCATGGAGACGATTATCTCGGGATTGCAAGATAACCAAACAAAACTTTTAGTGGATTTCTACTTATTTTATTAAATATCATCTCCACCAAACAGGACAAGCTTGCATCTGTTATAGTTTTGGAGAAAAATGTGTTCATTTCATGTATGCGAGAAATGCCTTAAAAATGGCTTTAAAATGGATTTGGAGCATGGAGACGATTATCTCGGGATTGCAAGATAACCAAACAAAAATTTTAGTGGATTTCTACTTATTTTATTAAATATCATCTCCACCAAACAGGACAAGCTTGCATCTGTTATAGTTTTGGAGAAAAATGTGTTCATTTCATGTATGCGCGAAATGCCTTAAAAATGGCTTTAAAATGGATTTGGAGCATGGAGACGATTATCTCGGGATTGCAAGATAACCAAACAAAACTTTTAGTGGATTTCTACTTATTTTATTAAATATCATCTCCACCAAACAAGACAAGCTTGCATCTGTTATAGTTTTGGAGAAAAATGTGTTCATTTCATGTATGCGCGAAATGCCTTAAAAATGGCTTTAAAATGGATTTGGAGCATGGAGACGATTATCTCGGGATTGCAAGATAACCAAACAAAACTTTTAGTGGATTTCTACTTATTTTATTAAATATCATCTCCACCAAACAGGACAAGCTTGCATGTGTTATAGTTTTGGAGAAAAATGTGTTCATTTCATGTATGCGCGAAATGCCTTTGAAATGGCTTTAAAATGGATTTGGAGCATGGAGACGATTATCTCGGGATTGCAAGATAACCAAACAAAACTTTTAGTGGATTTCTAGTTATTTTATTAAATATCATCTCCACCAAACAGGACAAGCTTGCATCTGTTATAGTTTTGGAGAAAAATGTGTTCATTTCATGTATGCGCGAAATGCCTTAAAAATGGCTTTAAAATGGATTTGGAGCATGGAGACGATTATCTCGGGATTGCAATATAACCAAACAAAACTTTTAGTGGATTTCTACTTATTTTATTAAATATCATCTCCACCAAACAGGACAAGCTTGCATCTGTTATAGTTTTGGAGAAAAATGTGTTCATTTCATGTATGCGCGAAATGCCTTAAAAATGGCTTTAAAATGGATTTGGAGCATGGAGACGATTATCTCGGGATTGCAAGATAACCAAACAAAACTTTTAGTGGATTTCTACTTATTTTATTAAATTTCATCTCCACCAAACAGGACAAGCTTTGCATCTGTTATAGTTTTGGAGAAAAATGTGTTCATTTCATGTATGCGCGAAATGCCTTAAAAATGGCTTTAAAATGGATTTGGAGCATGGAGACGATTATCTCGGGATTGCAATATAACCAAACAAAACTTTTAGTGGATTTCTACCTATTTTATTAAATATCATCTCCACCAAACAGGACAAGCTTGCATCTGTTATAGTTTTGGAGAAAAATGTGTTCATTTCATGTATGCGCGAAATGCCTTAAAAATGGCTTTAAAATGGATTTGGAGCATGGAGACGATTATCTCGGGATTGCAAGATAACCAAACAAAACTTTTAGTGGATTTCTACTTATTTTATTAAATATCATCTCCACCAAACAGGACAAGCTTGCATCTGTTATAGTTTTGGAGAAAAATGTGTTCATTTCATGTATGCGCGAAATGCCTTAAAAATGGCTTTAAAATGGATTTGGAGCATGGAGACGATTATCTCGGGATTGCAAGATAACCAAACAAAACTTTTAGTGGATTTCTACCTATTTTATTAAATATCATCTCCACCAAACAGGACAAGCTTGCATCTGTTATAGTTTTGGAGAAAAATGTGTTCATTTCATGTATGCGCGAAATGCCTTAAAAATGGCTTTAAAATGGATTTGGAGCATGGAGACGATTATCTCGGGATTGCAAGATAACCAAACAAAACTTTTAGTGGATTTCTACTTATTTTATTAAATATCATCTCCACCAAACAGGACAAGCTTGCATCTGTTATAGTTTTGGAGAAAAATGTGTTCATTTCATGTATGCGCGAAATGCCTTAAAAATGGCTTTAAAATGGATTTGGAGCATGGAGACGATTATCTCGGGATTGCAAGATAACCAAACAAAACTTTTAGTGGATTTCTACTTATTTTATTAAATATCATCTCCACCAAACAGGACAAGCTTGCATCTGTTATAGTTTTGGAGAAAAATGTGTTCATTTCATGTATGCGCGAAATGCCTTAAAAATGGCTTTAAAATGGATTTGGAGCATGGAGACGATTATCTCGGGATTGCAATATAACCAAACAAAACTTTTAGTGGATTTCTACCTATTTTATTAAATATCATCTCCACCAAACAGGACAAGCTTGCATCTGTTATAGTTTTGGAGAAAAATGTGTTCATTTCATGTATGCGCGAAATGCCTTAAAAATGGCTTTAAAATGGATTTGGAGCATGGAGACGATTATCTCGGGATTGCAAGATAACCAAACAAAACTTTTAGTGGATTTCTACTTATTTTATTAAATATCATCTCCACCAAACAGGACAAGCTTGCATCTGTTATAGTTTTGGAGAAAAATGTGTTCATTTCATGTATGCGCGAAATGCCTTAAAAATGGCTTTAAAATGGATTTGGAGCATGGAGACGATTATCTCGGGATTGCAAGATAACCAAACAAAACTTTTAGTGGATTTCTACTTATTTTATTAAATATCATCTCCACCAAACAGGACAAGCTTGCATGTGTTATAGTTTTGGAGAAAAATGTGTTCATTTCATGTATGCGCGAAATGCCTTAAAAATGGCTTTAAAATGGATTTGGAGCATGGAGACGATTATCTCGGGATTGCAAGATAACCAAACAAAACTTTTAGTGGATTTCTACTTATTTTATTAAATATCATCTCCACCAAACAAGACAAGCTTGCATCTGTTATAGTTTTGGAGAAAAATGTGTTCATTTCATGTATGCGCGAAATGCCTTAAAAATGGCTTTAAAATGGATTTGGAGCATGGAGACGATTATCTCGGGATTGCAAGATAACCAAACAAAACTTTTAGTGGATTTCTACTTATTTTATTAAATATCATCTCCACCAAACAGGACAAGCTTGCATCTGTTATAGTTTTGGAGAAAAATGTGTTCATTTCATGTATGCGCGAAATGCCTTAAAAATGGCTTTAAAATGGATTTGGAGCATGGAGACGATTATCTCGGGATTGCAAGATAACCAAACAAAACTTTTAGTGGATTTCTACTTATTTTATTAAATATCATCTCCACCAAACAGGACAAGCTTGCATCTGTTATAGTTTTGGAGAAAAATGTGTTCATTTCATGTATGCGCGAAATGCCTTAAAAATGGCTTTAAAATGGATTTGGAGCATGGAGACGATTATCTCGGGATTGCAATATAACCAAACAAAACTTTTAGTGGATTTCTACTTATTTTATTAAATATCATCTCCACCAAACAGGACAAGCTTGCATCTGTTAAAGTTTTGGAGAAAAATGTGTTCATTTCATGTATGCGAGAAATGCCTTAAAAATGGCTTTAAAATGGATTTGGAGCATGGAGACGATTATCTCGGGATTGCAAGATAACCAAACAAAAATTTTAGTGGATTTCTACTTATTTTATTAAATATCATCTCCACCAAACAGGACAAGCTTGCATCTGTTATAGTTTTGGAGAAAAATGTGTTCATTTCATGTATGCGCGAAATGCCTTAAAAATGGCTTTAAAATGGATTTGGAGCATGGAGACGATTATCTCGGGATTGCAAGATAACCAAACAAAACTTTTAGTGGATTTCTACTTATTTTATTAAATATCATCTCCACCAAACAAGACAAGCTTGCATCTGTTATAGTTTTGGAGAAAAATGTGTTCATTTCATGTATGCGCGAAATGCCTTAAAAATGGCTTTAAAATGGATTTGGAGCATGGAGACGATTATCTCGGGATTGCAAGATAACCAAACAAAACTTTTAGTGGATTTCTACTTATTTTATTAAATATCATCTCCACCAAACAGGACAAGCTTGCATGTGTTATAGTTTTGGAGAAAAATGTGTTCATTTCATGTATGCGCGAAATGCCTTTGAAATGGCTTTAAAATGGATTTGGAGCATGGAGACGATTATCTCGGGATTGCAAGATAACCAAACAAAACTTTTAGTGGATTTCTACTTATTTTATTAAATATCATCTCCACCAAACAGGACAAGCTTGCATGTGTTATAGTTTTGGAGAAAAATGTGTTCATTTCATGTATGCGCGAAATGCCTTTGAAATGGCTTTAAAATGGATTTGGAGCATGGAGACGATTATCTCGGGATTGCAAGATAACCAAACAAAACTTTTAGTGGATTTCTAGTTATTTTATTAAATATCATCTCCACCAAACAGGACAAGCTTGCATCTGTTATAGTTTTGGAGAAAAATGTGTTCATTTCATGTATGCGCGAAACGCCTTAAAAATGGCTTTAAAATGGATTTGGAGCATGGAGACGATTATCTCGGGATTGCAATATAACCAAACAAAACTTTTAGTGGATTTCTACTTATTTTATTAAATATCATCTCCACCAAACAGGACAAGCTTGCATCTGTTATAGTTTTGGAGAAAAATGTGTTCATTTCATGTATGCGCGAAATGCCTTAAAAATGGCTTTAAAATGGATTTGGAGCATGGAGACGATTATCTCGGGATTGCAAGATAACCAAACAAAACTTTTAGTGGATTTCTACTTATTTTATTAAATTTCATCTCCACCAAACAGGACAAGCTTTGCATCTGTTATAGTTTTGGAGAAAAATGTGTTCATTTCATGTATGCGCGTAATGCCTTAAAAATGGCTTTAAAATGGATTTGGAGCATGGAGACGATTATCTCGGGATTGCAAGATAACCAAACAAAACTTTTAGTAAATTTCTACTTATTTTATTAAATATCATCTCCACCAAACAGGACAAGCTTGCATCTGTTATAGTTTTGGAGAAAAATGTGTTCATTTCATGTATGCGCGAAATGCCTTAAAAATGGCTTTAAAATGGATTTGGAGCATGGAGACGATTATCTCGGGATTGCAAGATAACCAAACAAAACTTTTAGTGGATTTCTACTTATTTTATTAAATATCATCTCCACCAAACAGGACAAGCTTGCATGTGTTATAGTTTTGGAGAAAAATGTGTTCATTTCATGTATGCGCAAAATGCCTTTGAAATGGCTTTAAAATGGATTTGGAGCATGGAGACGATTATCTCGGGATTGCAAGATAACCAAACAAAACTTTTAGTGGATTTCTACTTATTTTATTAAATATCATCTCCACCAAACAGGACAAGCTTGCATCTGTTATAGTTTTGGAGAAAAATGTGTTCATTTCATGTATGCGCGAAATGCCTTAAAAATGGCTTTAAAATGGATTTGGAGCATGGAGACGATTATCTCGGGATTGCAAGATAACCAAACAAAACTTTTAGTGGATTTCTACTTATTTTATTAAATATCATCTCCACCAAACAGGACAAGCTTGCATGTGTTATAGTTTTGGAGAAAAATGTGTTCATTTCATGTATGCGCAAAATGCCTTTGAAATGGCTTTAAAATGGATTTGGAGCATGGAGACGATTATCTCGGGATTGCAAGATAACCAAACAAAACTTTTAGTGGATTTCTACTTATTTTATTAAATATCATCTCCACCAAACAGGACAAGCTTGCATCTGTTATAGTTTTGGAGAAAAATGTGTTCATTTCATGTATGCGCGAAATGCCTTAAAAATGGCTTTAAAATGGATTTGGAGCATGGAGACGATTATCTCGGGATTGCAAGATAACCAAACAAAACTTTTAGTGGATTTCTACTTATTTTATTAAATATCATCTCCACCAAACAGGACAAGCTTGCATCTGTTATAGTTTTGGAGAAAAATGTGTTCATTTCATGTATGCGCGAAATGCCTTAATAATTGGCTTTAAAATGGATTTGGAGCATGGAGACGATTATCTCGGGATTGCAAGATAACCAAACAAAACTTTTAGTGGATTTCTACTTATTTTATTAAATATCATCTCCACCAAACAGGACAAGCTTGCATCTGTTATAGTTTTGGAGAAAAATGTGTTCATTTCATGTATGCGCGAAATGCCTTAAAAATGGCTTTAAAATGGATTTGGAGCATGGAGACGATTATCTCGGGATTGCAAGATAACCAAACAAAACTTTTAGTGGATTTCTACTTATTTTATTAAATATCATCTCCACCAAACAGGACAAGCTTGCATCTGTTATAGTTTTGGAGAAAAATGTGTTCATTTCATGTATGCGCGAAATGCCTTAAAAATGGCTTTAAAATGGATTTGGAGCATGGAGACGATTATCTTGGGATTGCAAGATAACCAAACAAAACTTTTAGTGGATTTCTACTTATTTTATTAAATATCATCTCCACCAAACAGGACAAGCTTGCATCTGTTATAGTTTTGGAGAAAAATGTGTTCATTTCATGTATGCGCGAAATGCCTTAAAAATGGCTTTAAAATGGATTTGGAGCATGGAGACGATTATCTCGGGATTGCAAGATAACCAAACAAAACTTTTAGTGGATTTCTACTTATTTTATTAAATTTCATCTCCACCAAACAGGACAAGCTTTGCATCTGTTATAGTTTTGGAGAAAAATGTGTTCATTTCATGTATGCGCGTAATGCCTTAAAAATGGCTTTAAAATGGATTTGGAGCATGGAGACGATTATCTCGGGATTGCAAGATAACCAAACAAAACTTTTAGTAAATTTCTACTTATTTTATTAAATATCATCTCCACCAAACAGGACAAGCTTGCATCTGTTATAGTTTTGGAGAAAAATGTGTTCATTTCATGTATGCGCGAAATGCCTTAAAAATGGCTTTAAAATGGATTTGGAGCATGGAGACGATTATCTCGGGATTGCAAGATAACCAAACAAAACTTTTAGTGGATTTCTACTTATTTTATTAAATATCATCTCCACCAAACAGGACAAGCTTGCATGTGTTATAGTTTTGGAGAAAAATGTGTTCATTTCATGTATGCGCAAAATGCCTTTGAAATGGCTTTAAAATGGATTTGGAGCATGGAGACGATTATCTCGGGATTGCAAGATAACCAAACAAAACTTTTAGTGGATTTCTACTTATTTTATTAAATATCATCTCCACCAAACAGGACAAGCTTGCATCTGTTATAGTTTTGGAGAAAAATGTGTTCATTTCATGTATGCGCGAAATGCCTTAAAAATGGCTTTAAAATGGATTTGGAGCATGGAGACGATTATCTCGGGATTGCAAGATAACCAAACAAAACTTTTAGTGGATTTCTACTTATTTTATTAAATATCATCTCCACCAAACAGGACAAGCTTGCATGTGTTATAGTTTTGGAGAAAAATGTGTTCATTTCATGTATGCGCAAAATGCCTTTGAAATGGCTTTAAAATGGATTTGGAGCATGGAGACGATTATCTCGGGATTGCAAGATAACCAAACAAAACTTTTAGTGGATTTCTACTTATTTTATTAAATATCATCTCCACCAAACAGGACAAGCTTGCATCTGTTATAGTTTTGGAGAAAAATGTGTTCATTTCATGTATGCGCGAAATGCCTTAAAAATGGCTTTAAAATGGATTTGGAGCATGGAGACGATTATCTCGGGATTGCAAGATAACCAAACAAAACTTTTAGTGGATTTCTACTTATTTTATTAAATATCATCTCCACCAAACAGGACAAGCTTGCATCTGTTATAGTTTTGGAGAAAAATGTGTTCATTTCATGTATGCGCGAAATGCCTTAATAATTGGCTTTAAAATGGATTTGGAGCATGGAGACGATTATCTCGGGATTGCAAGATAACCAAACAAAACTTTTAGTGGATTTCTACTTATTTTATTAAATATCATCTCCACCAAACAGGACAAGCTTGCATCTGTTATAGTTTTGGAGAAAAATGTGTTCATTTCATGTATGCGCGAAATGCCTTAAAAATGGCTTTAAAATGGATTTGGAGCATGGAGACGATTATCTCGGGATTGCAAGATAACCAAACAAAACTTTTAGTGGATTTCTACTTATTTTATTAAATATCATCTCCACCAAACAGGACAAGCTTGCATCTGTTATAGTTTTGGAGAAAAATGTGTTCATTTCATGTATGCGCGAAATGCCTTAAAAATGGCTTTAAAATGGATTTGGAGCATGGAGACGATTATCTTGGGATTGCAAGATAACCAAACAAAACTTTTAGTGGATTTCTACTTATTTTATTAAATATCATCTCCACCAAACAGGACAAGCTTGCATCTGTTATAGTTTTGGAGAAAAATGTGTTCATTTCATGTATGCACGAAATGCCTTAAAAATGGCTTTAAAATGGATTTGGAGCATGGAGACGATTATCTCGGGATTGCAAGATAACCAAACAAAACTTTTAGTGGATTTCTACTTATTTTATTAAATATCATCTCCACCAAACAGGACAAGCTTGCATCTGTTATAGTTTTGGAGAAAAATGTGTTCATTTCATGTATGCGCGAAATGCCTTAAAAATGGCTTTAAAATGGATTTGGAGCATGGAGACGATTATCTCGGGATTGCAAGATAACCAAACAAAACTTTTAGTGGATTTCTACTTATTTTATTAAATATCATCTCCACCAAACAGGACAAGCTTGCATCTGTTATAGTTTTGGAGAAAAATGTGTTCATTTCATGTATGTGCGAAATGCCTTAAAAATGGCTTTAAAATGGATTTGGAGCATGGAGACGATTATCTCGGGATTGCAAGATAACCAAACAAAACTTTTAGTGGATTTCTACTTATTTTATTAAATATCATCTCCACCAAACAGGACAAGCTTGCATCTGTTATAGTTTTGGAGAAAAATGTGTTTATTTCATGTATGCGCGAAATGCCTTAAAAATGGCTTTAAAATGGATTTGGAGCATGGAGACGATTATCTCGGGATTGCAAGATAACCAAACAAAACTTTTAGTGGATTTCTACTTATTTTATTAAATATCATCTCCACCAAACAGGACAAGCTTGCATGTGTTATAGTTTTGGAGAAAAATGTGTTCATTTCATGTATGCGCAAAATGCCTTTGAAATGGCTTTAAAATGGATTTGGAGCATGGAGACGATTATCTCAGGATGGCAATATAAACAAACGAAACTTTTAGTAGATTTCTACTTATTTTATTAAATATTATCTCCACCAAACAGGACAAGCTTGCATCTGTTATAGTTTTGGAGAAAAATGTGTTCATTTCATGTATGCGCGAAATGCCTTAAAAATGGCTTTAAAATGGATTTGGAGCATGGAGACGATTATCTCGGGATTGCAAGATAACCAAACAAAACTTTTAGTGGATTTCTACTTATTTTATTAAATATCATCTCCACCAAACAGGACAAGCTTGCATCTGTTATAGTTTTGGAGAAAAATGTGTTCATTTCATGTATGCGCGAAATGCCTTAAAAATGGCTTTAAAATGGATTTGGAGCATGGAGACGATTATCTCGGGATTGCAAGATAACCAAACAAAACTTTTAGTGGATTTCTACTTATTTTATTAAATATCATCTCCACCAAACAGGACAAGCTTGCATCTGTTATAGTTTTGGAGAAAAATGTGTTCATTTCATGTATGCGCGAAATGCCTTAAAAATGGCTTTAAAATGGATTTGGAGCATGGAGACGATTATCTCGGGATTGCAAGATAACCAAACAAAACTTTTAGTGGATTTCTACTTATTTTATTAAATATCATCTCCACCAAACAGGACAAGCTTGCATGTGTTATAGTTTTGGAGAAAAATGTGTTCATTTCATGTATGCGCAAAATGCCTTTGAAATGGCTTTAAAATGGATTTGGAGCATGGAGACGATTATCTCAGGATGGCAATATAAACAAACGAAACTTTTAGTAGATTTCTACTTATTTTATTAAATATTATCTCCACCAAACAGGACAAGCTTGCATCTGTTATAGTTTTGGAGAAAAATGTGTTCATTTCATGTATGCGCGAAATGCCTTAAAAATGGCTTTAAAATGGATTTGGAGCATGGAGACGATTATCTCGGGATTGCAAGATAACCAAACAAAACTTTTAGTGGATTTCTACTTATTTTATGAAATATCATCTCCACCAAACAGGACAAGCTTGCATCTGTTATAGTTTTGGAGAAAAATGTGTTCATTTCATGTATGCGCGAAATGCCTTATAAATGGCTTTAAAATGGATTTGGAGCATGGAGACGATTATCTCGGGATTGCAAGATAACCAAACAAAACTTTTAGTGGATTTCTACTTATTTTATTAAATATCATCTCCACCAAACAGGACAAGCTTGCATCTGTTATAGTTTTGGAGAAAAATGTGTTCATTTCATGTATGCGCGAAATGCCTTAAAAATGGCTTTAAAATGGATTTGGAGCATGGAGACGATTATCTCGGGATTGCAAGATAACCAAACAAAACTTTTAGTGGATTTCTACTTATTTTATTAAATATCATCTCCACCAAACAGGACAAGCTTGCATCTGTTATAGTTTTGGAGAAAAATGTGTTCATTTCATGTATGCGCGAAATGCCTTAAAAATGGCTTTAAAATGGATTTGGAGCATGGAGACGATTATCTCGGGATTGCAAGATAACCAAACAAAACTTTTAGTGGATTTCTACTTATTTTATTAAATATCATCTCCACCAAACAGGACAAGCTTGCATCTGTTATAGTTTTGGAGAAAAATGTGTTCATTTCATGTATGCGCGAAATGCCTTAAAAATGGCTTTAAAATGGATTTGGAGCATGGAGACGATTATCTCGGGATTGCAAGATAACCAAACAAAACTTTTAGTGGATTTCTACTTATTTTATTAAATATCATCTCCACCAAACAGGAGAAGCTTGCATCTGTTATAGTTTTGGAGAAAAATGTGTTCATTTCATGTATGCGCGAAATGCCTTAAAAATGGCTTTAAAATGGATTTGGAGCATGGAGACGATTATCTCGGGATTGCAATATAACCAAACAAAACTTTTAGTGGATTTCTACCTATTTTATTAAATATCATCTCCACCAAACAGGACAAGCTTGCATCTGTTATAGTTTTGGAGAAAAATGTGTTCATTTCATGTATGCGCGAAATGCCTTAAAAATGGCTTTAAAATGGATTTGGAACATGGAGACGATTATCTCGGGATTGCAAGATAACCAAACAAAACTTTTAGTGGATTTCTACTTATTTTATTAAATATCATCTCCACCAAACAGGACAAGCTTGCATCTGTTATAGTTTTGGAGAAAAATGTGTTCATTTCATGTATGCGCGAAATGCCTTAAAAATGGCTTTAAAATGGATTTGGAGCATGGAGACGATTATCTCGGGATTGCAAGATAACCAAACAAAACTTTTAGTGGATTTCTACTTATTTTATTAAATATCATCTCCACCAAACAGGACAAGCTTGCATCTGTTATAGTTTTGGAGAAAAATGTGTTCATTTCATGTATGCGCGAAATGCCTTAAAAATGGCTTTAAAATGGATTTGGAGCATGGAGACGATTATCTCGGGATTGCAAGATAACCAAACAAAACTTTTAGTGGATTTCTACTTATTTTATTAAATATCATCTCCACCAAACAGGACAAGCTTGCATCTGTTATAGTTTTGGAGAAAAATGTGTTCATTTCATGTATGCGCGAAATGCCTTAAAAATGGCTTTAAAATGGATTTGGAGCATGGAGACGATTATCTCGGGATTGCAAGATAACCAAACAAAACTTTTAGTGGATTTCTACTTATTTTATTAAATATCATCTCCACCAAACAGGACAAGCTTGCATCTGTTATAGTTTTGGAGAAAAATGTGTTCATTTCATGTATGCGCGAAATGCCTTAAAAATGGCTTTAAAATGGATTTGGAGCATGGAGACGATTATCTCGGGATTGCAAGATAACCAAACAAAACTTTTAGTGGATTTCTACTTATTTTATTAAATATCATCTCCACCAAACAGGACAAGCTTGCATCTGTTATAGTTTTGGAGAAAAATGTGTTCATTTCATGTATGCGCGAAATGCCTTAAAAATGGCTTTAAAATGGATTTGGAGCATGGAGACGATTATCTCGGGATTGCAAGATAACCAAACAAAACTTTTAGTGGATTTCTACTTATTTTATTAAATATCATCTCCACCAAACAGGACAAGCTTGCATCTGTTATAGTTTTGGAGAAAAATGTGTTCATTTCATGTATGCGCGAAATGCCTTAAAAATGGCTTTAAAATGGATTTGGAGCATGGAGACGATTATCTCGGGATTGCAAGATAACCAAACAAAAATTTTAGTGGATTTCTACTTATTTTATTAAATATCATCTCCACCAAACAGGACAAGCTTGCATCTGTTATAGTTTTGGAGAAAAATGTGTTCATTTCATGTATGCGCGAAATGCCTTAAAAATGGCTTTAAAATGGATTTGGAGCATGGAGACGATTATCTCGGGATTGCAAGATAACCAAACAAAACTTTTAGTGGATTTCTACTTATTTTATTAAATATCATCTCCACCAAACAGGACAAGCTTGCATCTGTTATAGTTTTGGAGAAAAATGTGTTCATTTCATGTATGCGCGAAATGCCTTAAAAATGGCTTTAAAATGGATTTGGAGCATGGAGACGATTATCTCGGGATTGCAAGATAACCAAACAAAACTTTTAGTGGATTTCTACTTATTTTATTAAATATCATCTCCACCAAACAGGACAAGCTTGCATCTGTTATAGTTTTGGAGAAAAATGTGTTCATTTCATGTATGCGCGAAATGCCTTAAAAATGGCTTTAAAATGGATTTGGAGCATGGAGACGATTATCTCGGGATTGCAATATAACCAAACAAAACTTTTAGTGGATTTCTACTTATTTTATTAAATATCATCTCCACCAAACAGGACAAGCTTGCATCTGTTATAGTTTTGGAGAAAAATGTGTTCATTTCATGTATGCGAGAAATGCCTTAAAAATGGCTTTAAAATGGATTTGGAGCATGGAGACGATTATCTCGGGATTGCAAGATAACCAAACAAAAATTTTAGTGGATTTCTACTTATTTTATTAAATATCATCACCAAACAGGACAAGCTTGCATCTGTTATAGTTTTGGAGAAAAATGTGTTCATTTCATGTATGCGCGAAATGCCTTAAAAATGGCTTTAAAATGGATTTGGAGCATGGAGACGATTATCTCGGGATTGCAAGATAACCAAACAAAACTTTTAGTGGATTTCTACTTATTTTATTAAATATCATCTCCACCAAACAAGACAAGCTTGCATCTGTTATAGTTTTGGAGAAAAATGTGTTCATTTCATGTATGCGCGAAATGCCTTAAAAATGGCTTTAAAATGGATTTGGAGCATGGAGACGATTATCTCGGGATTGCAAGATAACCAAACAAAACTTTTAGTGGATTTCTACTTATTTTATTAAATATCATCTCCACCAAACAGGACAAGCTTGCATGTGTTATAGTTTTGGAGAAAAATGTGTTCATTTCATGTATGCGC
This sequence comes from Anomaloglossus baeobatrachus, assembly GCF_048569485.1. NCBI lineage: Eukaryota > Metazoa > Chordata > Amphibia > Anura > Aromobatidae > Anomaloglossus > Anomaloglossus baeobatrachus. The sequence continues at coordinate 258,196 of NW_027441960.1, forward strand.
GAAATGCCTTTGAAATGGCTTTAAAATGGATTTGGAGCATGGAGACGATTATCTCGGGATTGCAAGATAACCAAACAAAACTTTTAGTGGATTTCTACTTATTTTATTAAATATCATCTCCTCCAAACAGGACAAGCTTGCATCTGTTATAGTTTTGGAGAAAAATGTGTTCATTTCATGTATGCGAGAAATGCCTTAAAAATGGCTTTAAAATGGATTTGGAGCATGGAGACGATTATCTCGGGATTGCAAGATAACCAAACAAAAATTTTAGTGGATTTCTACTTATTTTATTAAATATCATCTCCACCAAACAGGACAAGCTTGCATCTGTTATAGTTTTGGAGAAAAATGTGTTCATTTCATGTATGCGCGAAATGCCTTAAAAATGGCTTTAAAATGGATTTGGAGCATGGAGACGATTATCTCGGGATTGCAAGATAACCAAACAAAACTTTTAGTGGATTTCTACTTATTTTATTAAATATCATCTCCACCAAACAAGACAAGCTTGCATCTGTTATAGTTTTGGAGAAAAATGTGTTCATTTCATGTATGCGCGAAATGCCTTAAAAATGGCTTTAAAATGGATTTGGAGCATGGAGACGATTATCTCGGGATTGCAAGATAACCAAACAAAACTTTTAGTGGATTTCTACTTATTTTATTAAATATCATCTCCACCAAACAGGACAAGCTTGCATGTGTTATAGTTTTGGAGAAAAATGTGTTCATTTCATGTATGCGCGAAATGCCTTTGAAATGGCTTTAAAATGGATTTGGAGCATGGAGACGATTATCTCGGGATTGCAAGATAACCAAACAAAACTTTTAGTGGATTTCTACTTATTTTATTAAATATCATCTCCACCAAACAGGACAAGCTTTGCATCTGTTATAGTTTTGGAGAAAAATGTGTTCATTTCATGTATGCGCGAAATGCCTTAAAAATGGCTTTAAAATGGATTTGGAGCATGGAGACGATTATCTCGGGATTGCAAGATAACCAAACAAAACTTTTAGTAAATTTCTACTTATTTTATTAAATATCATCTCCACCAAACAGGACAAGCTTGCATCTGTTATAGTTTTGGAGAAAAATGTGTTCATTTCATGTATGCGCGAAATGCCTTAAAAATGGCTTTAAAATGGATTTGGAGCATGGAGACGATTATCTCGGGATTGCAAGATAACCAAACAAAACTTTTAGTGGATTTCTACTTATTTTATTAAATATCATCTCCACCAAACAGGACAAGCTTGCATCTGTTATAGTTTTGGAGAAAAATGTGTTCATTTCATGTATGCGCGAAATGCCTTAAAAATGGCTTTAAAATGGATTTGGAGCATGGAGACGATTATCTCGGGATTGCAATATAACCAAACAAAAATTTTAGTGGATTTCTACTTATTTTATTAAATATCATCTCCACCAAACAGGACAAGCTTGCATCTGTTATAGTTTTGGAGAAAAATGTGTTCATTTCATGTATGCGAGAAATGCCTTAAAAATGGCTTTAAAATGGATTTGGAGCATGGAGACGATTATCTCGGGATTGCAAGATAACCAAACAAAAATGTTAGTGGATTTCTACTTATTTTATTAAATATCATCACCAAACAGGACAAGCTTGCATCTGTTATAGTTTTGGAGAAAAATGTGTTCATTTCATGTATGCGCGAAATGCCTTAAAAATGGCTTTAAAATGGATTTGGAGCATGGAGACGATTATCTCGGGATTGCAAGATAACCAAACAAAACTTTTAGTGGATTTCTACTTATTTTATTAAATATCATCTCCACCAAACAAGACAAGCTTGCATCTGTTATAGTTTTGGAGAAAAATGTGTTCATTTCATGTATGCGCGAAATGCCTTAAAAATGGCTTTAAAATGGATTTGGAGCATGGAGACGATTATCTCGGGATTGCAAGATAACCAAACAAAACTTTTAGTGGATTTCTACTTATTTTATTAAATATCATCTCCACCAAACAGGACAAGCTTGCATGTGTTATAGTTTTGGAGAAAAATGTGTTCATTTCATGTATGCGCGAAATGCCTTTGAAATGGCTTTAAAATGGATTTGGAGCATGGAGACGATTATCTCGGGATTGCAAGATAACCAAACAAAACTTTTAGTGGATTTCTACTTATTTTATTAAATATCATCTCCACCAAACAGGACAAGCTTGCATCTGTTATAGTTTTGGAGAAAAATGTGTTCATTTCATGTATGCGAGAAATGCCTTAAAAATGGCTTTAAAATGGATTTGGAGCATGGAGACGATTATCTCGGGATTGCAAGATAACCAAACAAAAATTTTAGTGGATTTCTACTTATTTTATTAAATATCATCTCCACCAAACAGGACAAGCTTGCATCTGTTATAGTTTTGGAGAAAAATGTGTTCATTTCATGTATGCGCGAAATGCCTTAAAAATGGCTTTAAAATGGATTTGGAGCATGGAGACGATTATCTCGGGATTGCAAGATAACCAAACAAAACTTTTAGTGGATTTCTACTTATTTTATTAAATATCATCTCCACCAAACAAGACAAGCTTGCATCTGTTATAGTTTTGGAGAAAAATGTGTTCATTTCATGTATGCGCGAAATGCCTTAAAAATGGCTTTAAAATGGATTTGGAGCATGGAGACGATTATCTCGGGATTGCAAGATAACCAAACAAAACTTTTAGTGGATTTCTACTTATTTTATTAAATATCATCTCCACCAAACAGGACAAGCTTGCATGTGTTATAGTTTTGGAGAAAAATGTGTTCATTTCATGTATGCGCGAAATGCCTTTGAAATGGCTTTAAAATGGATTTGGAGCATGGAGACGATTATCTCGGGATTGCAAGATAACCAAACAAAACTTTTAGTGGATTTCTACTTATTTTATTAAATATCATCTCCACCAAACAGGACAAGCTTGCATCTGTTATAGTTTTGGAGAAAAATGTGTTCATTTCATGTATGCGCGAAATGCCTTAAAAATGGCTTTAAAATGGATTTGGAGCATGGAGACGATTATCTCGGGATTGCAATATAACCAAACAAAACTTTTAGTGGATTTCTACTTATTTTATTAAATATCATCTCCACCAAACAGGACAAGCTTGCATCTGTTATAGTTTTGGAGAAAAATGTGTTCATTTCATGTATGCGCGAAATGCCTTAAAAATGGCTTTAAAATGGATTTGGAGCATGGAGACGATTATCTCGGGATTGCAAGATAACCAAACAAAACTTTTAGTGGATTTCTACTTATTTTATTAAATATCATCTCCACCAAACAGGACAAGCTTTGCATCTGTTATAGTTTTGGAGAAAAATGTGTTCATTTCATGTATGCGCGAAATGCCTTAAAAATGGCTTTAAAATGGATTTGGAGCATGGAGACGATTATCTCGGGATTGCAAGATAACCAAACAAAACTTTTAGTAAATTTCTACTTATTTTATTAAATATCATCTCCACCAAACAGGACAAGCTTGCATCTGTTATAGTTTTGGAGAAAAATGTGTTCATTTCATGTATGCGCGAAATGCCTTAAAAATGGCTTTAAAATGGATTTGGAGCATGGAGACGATTATCTCGGGATTGCAAGATAACCAAACAAAACTTTTAGTGGATTTCTACTTATTTTATTAAATATCATCTCCACCAAACAGGACAAGCTTGCATGTGTTATAGTTTTGGAGAAAAATGTGTTCATTTCATGTATGCGCAAAATGCCTTTGAAATGGCTTTAAAATGGATTTGGAGCATGGAGACGATTATCTCGGGATTGCAAGATAACCAAACAAAACTTTTAGTGGATTTCTACTTATTTTATTAAATATCATCTCCACCAAACAGGACAAGCTTGCATCTGTTATAGTTTTGGAGAAAAATGTGTTCATTTCATGTATGCGCGAAATGCCTTAAAAATGGCTTTAAAATGGATTTGGAGCATGGAGACGATTATCTCGGGATTGCAAGATAACCAAACAAAACTTTTAGTGGATTTCTACTTATTTTATTAAATATCATCTCCACCAAACAGGACAAGCTTGCATCTGTTATAGTTTTGGAGAAAAATGTGTTTATTTCATGTATGCGCGAAATGCCTTAAAAATGGCTTTAAAATGGATTTGGAGCATGGAGACGATTATCTCGGGATTGCAAGATAACCAAACAAAACTTTTAGTGGATTTCTACTTATTTTATTAAATATCATCTCCACCAAACAGGACAAGCTTGCATGTGTTATAGTTTTGGAGAAAAATGTGTTCATTTCATGTATGCGCAAAATGCCTTTGAAATGGCTTTAAAATTGATTTGGAGCATGGAGACGATTATCTCAGGATGGCAATATAAACAAACGAAACTTTTAGTAGATTTCTACTTATTTTATTAAATATTATCTCCACCAAACAGGACAAGCTTGCATCTGTTATAGTTTTGGAGAAAAATGTGTTCATTTCATGTATGCGCGAAATGCCTTAAAAATGGCTTTAAAATAAATTTGGAGCATGGAGACGATTATCTCGGGATTGCAAGATAACCAAACAAAACTTTTAGTGGATTTCTACTTATTTTATTAAATATCATCTCCACCAAACAGGACAAGCTTGCATCTGTTATAGTTTTGGAGAAAAATGTGTTCATTTCATGTATGCGCGAAATGCCTTAAAAATGGCTTTAAAATGGATTTGGAGCATGGAGACGATTATCTCGGGATTGCAAGATAACCAAACAAAACTTTTAGTGGATTTCTACTTATTTTATTAAATATCATCTCCACCAAACAGGACAAGCTTGCATGTGTTATAGTTTTGGAGAAAAATGTGTTCATTTCATGTATGCGCAAAATGCCTTTGAAATGGCTTTAAAATGGATTTGGAGCATGGAGACGATTATCTCGGGATTGCAAGATAACCAAACAAAAATTTTAGTGGATTTCTACTTATTTTATTAAATATCATCTCCACCAAACAGGACAAGCTTGCATCTGTTATAGTTTTGGAGAAAAATGTGTTCATTTCATGTATGCGCGAAATGCCTTAAAAATGGCTTTAAAATGGATTTGGAGCATGGAGACGATTATCTCGGGATTGCAAGATAACCAAACAAAACTTTTAGTGGATTTCTACTTATTTTATTAAATATCATCTCCACCAAACAGGACAAGCTTGCATCTGTTATAGTTTTGGAGAAAAATGTGTTCATTTCATGTATGCGCGAAATGCCTTAATAATGGCTTTAAAATGGATTTGGAGCATGGAGACGATTATCTCGGGATTGCAAGATAACCAAACAAAACTTTTAGTGGATTTCTACTTATTTTATTAAATATCATCTCCACCAAACAGGACAAGCTTGCATCTGTTATAGTTTTGGAGAAAAATGTGTTCATTTCATGTATGCGCGAAATGCCTTAAAAATGGCTTTAAAATGGATTTGGAGCATGGAGACGATTATCTCGGGATTGCAAGATAACCAAACAAAACTTTTAGTGGATTTCTACTTATTTTATTAAATATCATCTCCACCAAACAGGACAAGCTTGCATCTGTTATAGTTTTGGAGAAAAATGTGTTCATTTCATGTATGCGCGAAATGCCTTAAAAATGGCTTTAAAATGGATTTGGAGCATGGAGACGATTATCTCGGGATTGCAAGATAACCAAACAAAACTTTTAGTGGATTTCTACTTATTTTATTAAATATCATCTCCACCAAACAGGACAAGCTTGCATCTGTTATAGTTTTGGAGAAAAATGTGTTCATTTCATGTATGCGCGAAATGCCTTAAAAATGGCTTTAAAATGGATTTGGAGCATGGAGACGATTATCTCGGGATTGCAAGATAACCAAACAAAACTTTTAGTGGATTTCTACTTATTTTATTAAATATCATCTCCACCAAACAGGACAAGCTTGCATCTGTTATAGTTTTGGAGAAAAATGTGTTCATTTCATGTATGCGCGAAATGCCTTAAAAATGGCTTTAAAATGGATTTGGAGCATGGAGACGATTATCTCGGGATTGCAAGATAACCAAACAAAACTTTTAGTGGATTTCTACTTATTTTATTAAATATCATCTCCACCAAACAGGACAAGCTTGCATCTGTTATAGTTTTGGAGAAAAATGTGTTCATTTCATGTATGCGCAAAATGCCTTTGAAATGGCTTTAAAATGGATTTGGAGCATGGAGACGATTATCTCGGGATTGCAAGATAACCAAACAAAAATTTTAGTGGATTTCTACTTATTTTATTAAATATCATCTCCACCAAACAGGACAAGCTTGCATCTGTTATAGTTTTGGAGAAAAATGTGTTCATTTCATGTATGCGCGAAATGCCTTAAAAATGGCTTTAAAATGGATTTGGAGCATGGAGACGATTATCTCGGGATTGCAAGATAACCAAACAAAACTTTTAGTGGATTTCTACTTATTTTATTAAATATCATCTCCACCAAACAGGACAAGCTTGCATCTGTTATAGTTTTGGAGAAAAATGTGTTCATTTCATGTATGCGCGAAATGCCTTAATAATGGCTTTAAAATGGATTTGGAGCATGGAGACGATTATCTCGGGATTGCAAGATAACCAAACAAAACTTTTAGTGGATTTCTACTTATTTTATTAAATATCATCTCCACCAAACAGGACAAGCTTGCATCTGTTATAGTTTTGGAGAAAAATGTGTTCATTTCATGTATGCGCGAAATGCCTTAAAAATGGCTTTAAAATGGATTTGGAGCATGGAGACGATTATCTCGGGATTGCAAGATAACCAAACAAAACTTTTAGTGGATTTCTACTTATTTTATTAAATATCATCTCCACCAAACAGGACAAGCTTGCATCTGTTATAGTTTTGGAGAAAAATGTGTTCATTTCATGTATGCGCGAAATGCCTTAAAAATGGCTTTAAAATGGATTTGGAGCATGGAGACGATTATCTCGGGATTGCAAGATAACCAAACAAAACTTTTAGTGGATTTCTACTTATTTTATTAAATATCATCTCCACCAAACAGGACAAGCTTGCATCTGTTATAGTTTTGGAGAAAAATGTGTTCATTTCATGTATGCGCGAAATGCCTTAAAAATGGCTTTAAAATGGATTTGGAGCATGGAGACGATTATCTCGGGATTGCAAGATAACCAAACAAAACTTTTAGTGGATTTCTACTTATTTTATTAAATATCATCTCCACCAAACAGGACAAGCTTGCATCTGTTATAGTTTTGGAGAAAAATGTGTTCATTTCATGTATGCGCGAAATGCCTTAAAAATGGCTTTAAAATGGATTTGGAGCATGGAGACGATTATCTCGGGATTGCAAGATAACCAAACAAAACTTTTAGTGGATTTCTACTTATTTTATTAAATATCATCTCCACCAAACAGGACAAGCTTGCATCTGTTATAGTTTTGGAGAAAAATGTGTTCATTTCATGTATGCGCAAAATGCCTTTGAAATGGCTTTAAAATGGATTTGGAGCATGGAGACGATTATCTCAGGATGGCAATATAAACAAACGAAACTTTTAGTAGATTTCTACTTATTTTATTAAATATTATCTCCACCAAACAGGACAAGCTTGCATCTGTTATAGTTTTGGAGAAAAATGTGTTCATTTCATGTATGCGCGAAATGCCTTAAAAATGGCTTTAAAATGGATTTGGAGCATGGAGACGATTATCTCGGGATTGCAAGATAACCAAACAAAACTTTTAGTGGATTTCTACTTATTTTATTAAATATCATCTCCACCAAACAGGACAAGCTTGCATCTGTTGTAGTTTTGGAGAAAAATGTGTTCATTTCATGTATGCGCGAAATGCCTTAAAAATGGCTTTAAAATGGATTTGGAGCATGGAGACGATTATCTCGGGATTGCAAGATAACCAAACAAAACTTTTAGTGGATTTCTACTTATTTTATTAAATATCATCTCCACCAAACAGGACAAGCTTGCATGTGTTATAGTTTTGGAGAAAAATGTGTTCATTTCATGTATGCGCAAAATGCCTTTGAAATGGCTTTAAAATGGATTTGGAGCATGGAGACGATTATCTCAGGATGGCAATATAAACAAACAAAACTTTTAATAGATTTCTACTTATTTTATTAAATATTATCTCCACCAAACAGGACAAGCTTGCATCTGTTATAGTTTTGGAGAAAAATGTGTTCATTTCATGTATGCGCGAAATGCCTTAAAAATGGCTTTAAAATTGATTTGGAGCATGGAGACGATTATCTCGGGATTGCAAGATAACCAAAACAAAACTTTTAGTGGATTTCTACTTATTTTATTAAATATCATCTCCACCAAACAGGACAAGCTTGCATCTGTTATAGTTTTGGAGAAAAATGTGTTCATTTCATGTATGCGCGAAATGCCTTAAAAATGGCTTTAAAATGGATTTGGAGCATGGAGACGATTATCTCGGGATTGCAAGATAACCAAACAAAACTTTTAGTGGATTTCTACTTACTTTATTAAATATCATCTCCACCAAACAGGACAAGCTTGCATCTGTTATAGTTTTGGAGAAAAATGTGTTCATTTCATGTATGCGCGAAATGCCTTAAAAATGGCTTTAAAATGGATTTGGAGCATGGAGACGATTATCTCGGGATTGCAAGATAACCAAACAAAACTTTTAGTGGATTTCTACTTATTTTATTAAATATCATCTCCACCAAACAGGACAAGCTTGCATCTGTTATAGTTTTGGAGAAAAATGTGTTCATTTCATGTATGCGCGAAATGCCTTAAAAATGGCTTTAAAATGGATTTGGAGCATGGAGACGATTATCTCGGGATTGCAAGATAACCAAACAAAACTTTTAGTGGATTTCTACTTATTTTATTAAATATCATCTCCACCAAACAGGACAAGCTTGCATCTGTTATAGTTTTGGAGAAAAATGTGTTCATTTCATGTATGCGCGAAATGCCTTAAAAATGGCTTTAAAATGGATTTGGAGCATGGAGACGATTATCTCGGGATTGCAAGATAACCAAACAAAACTTTTAGTGGATTTCTACTTATTTTATTAAATATCATCTCCACCAAACAGGACAAGCTTGCATCTGTTATAGTTTTGGAGAAAAATGTGTTCATTTCATGTATGCGCGAAATGCCTTAAAAATGGCTTTAAAATGGATTTGGAGCATGGAGACGATTATCTCGGGATTGCAATATAACCAAACAAAACTTTTAGTGGATTTCTACCTATTTTATTAAATATCATCTCCACCAAACAGGACAAGCTTGCATCTGTTATAGTTTTGGAGAAAAATGTGTTCATTTCATGTATGCGCGAAATGCCTTAAAAATGGCTTTAAAATGGATTTGGAGCATGGAGACGATTATCTCGGGATTGCAAGATAACCAAACAAAACTTTTAGTGGATTTCTACTTATTTTATTAAATATCATCTCCACCAAACAGGACAAGCTTGCATCTGTTATAGTTTTGGAGAAAAATGTGTTCATTTCATGTATGCGCGAAATGCCTTAAAAATGGCTTTAAAATGGATTTGGAGCATGGAGACGATTATCTCGGGATTGCAAGATAACCAAACAAAACTTTTAGTGGATTTCTACTTATTTTATTAAATATCATCTCCACCAAACAGGACAAGCTTGCATCTGTTATAGTTTTGGAGAAAAATGTGTTCATTTCATGTATGCGCGAAATGCCTTAAAAATGGCTTTAAAATGGATTTGGAGCATGGAGACGATTATCTCGGGATTGCAAGATAACCAAACAAAACTTTTAGTGGATTTCTACTTATTTTATTAAATATCATCTCCACCAAACAGGACAAGCTTGCATCTGTTATAGTTTTGGAGAAAAATGTGTTCATTTCATGTATGCGCGAAATGCCTTAAAAATGGCTTTAAAATTGATTTGGAGCATGGAGACGATTATCTCGGGATTGCAAGATAACCAAACAAAACTTTTAGTGGATTTCTACTTATTTTATTAAATATCATCTCCACCAAACAGGACAAGCTTGCATCTGTTATAGTTTTGGAGAAAAATGTGTTTATTTCATGTATGCGCGAAATGCCTTAAAAATGGCTTTAAAATGGATTTGGAGCATGGAGACGATTATCTCGGGATTGCAAGATAACCAAACAAAACTTTTAGTGGATTTCTACTTATTTTATTAAATATCATCTCCACCAAACAGGACAAGCTTGCATGTGTTATAGTTTTGGAGAAAAATGTGTTCATTTCATGTATGCGCAAAATGCCTTTGAAATGGCTTTAAAATAAATTTGGAGCATGGAGACGATTATCTCAGGATGGCAATATAAACAAACGAAACTTTTAGTAGATTTCTACTTATTTTATTAAATATTATCTCCACCAAACAGGACAAGCTTGCATCTGTTATAGTTTTGGAGAAAAATGTGTTCATTTCATGTATGCGCGAAATGCCTTAAAAATGGCTTTAAAATGGATTTGGAGCATGGAGACGATTATCTCGGGATTGCAAGATAACCAAACAAAACTTTTAGTGGATTTCTACTTATTTTATTAAATATCATCTCCACCAAACAGGACAAGCTTGCATCTGTTGTAGTTTTGGAGAAAAATGTGTTCATTTCATGTATGCGCGAAATGCCTTAAAAATGGCTTTAAAATGGATTTGGAGCATGGAGACGATTATCTCGGGATTGCAAGATAACCAAACAAAACTTTTAGTGGATTTCTACTTATTTTATTAAATATCATCTCCACCAAACAGGACAAGCTTGCATGTGTTATAGTTTTGGAGAAAAATGTGTTCATTTCATGTATGCGCAAAATGCCTTTGAAATGGCTTTAAAATGGATTTGGAGCATGGAGACGATTATCTCAGGATGGCAATATAAACAAACAAAACTTTTAATAGATTTCTACTTATTTTATTAAATATTATCTCCACCAAACAGGACAAGCTTGCATCTGTTATAGTTTTGGAGAAAAATGTGTTCATTTCATGTATGCGCGAAATGCCTTAAAAATGGCTTTAAAATTGATTTGGAGCATGGAGACGATTATCTCGGGATTGCAAGATAACCAAAACAAAACTTTTAGTGGATTTCTACTTATTTTATTAAATATCATCTCCACCAAACAGGACAAGCTTGCATCTGTTATAGTTTTGGAGAAAAATGTGTTCATTTCATGTATGCGCGAAATGCCTTAAAAATGGCTTTAAAATGGATTTGGAGCATGGAGACGATTATCTCGGGATTGCAAGATAACCAAACAAAACTTTTAGTGGATTTCTACTTACTTTATTAAATATCATCTCCACCAAACAGGACAAGCTTGCATCTGTTATAGTTTTGGAGAAAAATGTGTTCATTTCATGTATGCGCGAAATGCCTTAAAAATGGCTTTAAAATGGATTTGGAGCATGGAGACGATTATCTCGGGATTGCAAGATAACCAAACAAAACTTTTAGTGGATTTCTACTTATTTTATTAAATATCATCTCCACCAAACAGGACAAGCTTGCATCTGTTATAGTTTTGGAGAAAAATGTGTTCATTTCATGTATGCGCGAAATGCCTTAAAAATGGCTTTAAAATGGATTTGGAGCATGGAGACGATTATCTCGGGATTGCAAGATAACCAAACAAAACTTTTAGTGGATTTCTACTTATTTTATTAAATATCATCTCCACCAAACAGGACAAGCTTGCATCTGTTATAGTTTTGGAGAAAAATGTGTTCATTTCATGTATGCGCGAAATGCCTTAAAAATGGCTTTAAAATGGATTTGGAGCATGGAGACGATTATCTCGGGATTGCAAGATAACCAAACAAAACTTTTAGTGGATTTCTACTTATTTTATTAAATATCATCTCCACCAAACAGGACAAGCTTGCATCTGTTATAGTTTTGGAGAAAAATGTGTTCATTTCATGTATGCGCGAAATGCCTTAAAAATGGCTTTAAAATGGATTTGGAGCATGGAGACGATTATCTCGGGATTGCAATATAACCAAACAAAACTTTTAGTGGATTTCTACCTATTTTATTAAATATCATCTCCACCAAACAGGACAAGCTTGCATCTGTTATAGTTTTGGAGAAAAATGTGTTCATTTCATGTATGCGCGAAATGCCTTAAAAATGGCTTTAAAATGGATTTGGAGCATGGAGACGATTATCTCGGGATTGCAAGATAACCAAACAAAACTTTTAGTGGATTTCTACTTATTTTATTAAATATCATCTCCACCAAACAGGACAAGCTTGCATCTGTTATAGTTTTGGAGAAAAATGTGTTCATTTCATGTATGCGCGAAATGCCTTAAAAATGGCTTTAAAATGGATTTGGAGCATGGAGACGATTATCTCGGGATTGCAAGATAACCAAACAAAACTTTTAGTGGATTTCTACTTATTTTATTAAATATCATCTCCACCAAACAGGACAAGCTTGCATCTGTTATAGTTTTGGAGAAAAATGTGTTCATTTCATGTATGCGCGAAATGCCTTAAAAATGGCTTTAAAATGGATTTGGAGCATGGAGACGATTATCTCGGGATTGCAAGATAACCAAACAAAACTTTTAGTGGATTTCTACTTATTTTATTAAATATCATCTCCACCAAACAGGACAAGCTTGCATCTGTTATAGTTTTGGAGAAAAATGTGTTCATTTCATGTATGCGCGAAATGCCTTAAAAATGGCTTTAAAATGGATTTGGAGCATGGAGACGATTATCTCGGGATTGCAAGATAACCAAACAAAACTTTTAGTGGATTTCTACTTATTTTATTAAATATCATCTCCACCAAACAGGACAAGCTTGCATCTGTTATAGTTTTGGAGAAAAATGTGTTCATTTCATGTATGCGCGAAATGCCTTAAAAATGGCTTTAAAATGGATTTGGAGCATGGAGACGATTATCTCGGGATTGCAAGATAACCAAACAAAACTTTTAGTGGATTTCTACTTATTTTATTAAATATCATCTCCACCAAACAGGACAAGCTTGCATCTGTTATAGTTTTGGAGAAAAATGTGTTCATTTCATGTATGCGCGAAATGCCTTAAAAATGGCTTTAAAATGGATTTGGAGCATGGAGACGATTATCTCGGGATTGCAAGATAACCAAACAAAACTTTTAGTGGATTTCTACTTATTTTATTAAATATCATCTCCACCAAACAGGACAAGCTTGCATGTGTTTTAGTTTTGGAGAAAAATGTGTTCATTTCATGTATGCGCAAAATGCCTTTGAAATGGCTTTAAAATGGATTTGGAGCATGGAGACGATTATCTCAGGATGGCAATATAAACAAACGAAACTTTTAGTAGATTTCTACTTATTTTATTAAATATTATCTCCACCAAACAGGACAAGCTTGCATCTGTTATAGTTTTGGAGAAAAATGTGTTCATTTTATGTATGCGCGAAATGCCTTAAAAATGGCTTTAAAATGGATTTGGAGCATGGAGACGATTATCTCGGGATTGCAAGATAACCAAACAAAACTTTTAGTGGATTTCTACTTATTTTATTAAATATCATCTCCACCAAACAGGACAAGCTTGCATCTGTTATAGTTTTGGAGAAAAATGTGTTCATTTCATGTATGCGCGAAATGCCTTAAAAATGGCTTTAAAATGGATTTGGAGCATGGAGACGATTATCTCGGGATTGCAAGATAACCAAACAAAACTTTTAGTGGATTTCTACTTATTTTATTAAATATCATCTCCACCAAACAGGACAAGCTTGCATCTGTTATAGTTTTGGAGAAAAATGTGTTCATTTCATGTATGCGCGAAATGCCTTAAAAATGGCTTTAAAATGGATTTGGAGCATGGAGACGATTATCTCGGGATTGCAAGATAACCAAACAAAACTTTTAGTGGATTTCTACTTATTTTATTAAATATCATCTCCACCAAACAGGACAAGCTTGCATCTGTTATAGTTTTGGAGAAAAATGTGTTCATTTCATGTATGCGCGAAATGCCTTAAAAATGGCTTTAAAATGGATTTGGAGCATGGAGACGATTATCTCGGGATTGCAAGATAACCAAACAAAACTTTTAGTGGATTTCTACTTATTTTATTAAATATCATCTCCACCAAACAGGACAAGCTTGCATCTGTTATAGTTTTGGAGAAAAATGTGTTCATTTCATGTATGCGCGAAATGCCTTAAAAATGGCTTTAAAATGGATTTGGAGCATGGAGACGATTATCTCGGGATTGCAAGATAACCAAACAAAACTTTTAGTGGATTTCTACTTATTTTATTAAATATCATCTCCACCAAACAGGACAAGCTTGCATCTGTTATAGTTTTGGAGAAAAATGTGTTTATTTCATGTATGCGCGAAATGCCTTAAAAATGGCTTTAAAATGGATTTGGAGCATGGAGACGATTATCTCGGGATTGCAAGATAACCAAACAAAACTTTTAGTGGATTTCTACTTATTTTATTAAATATCATCTCCACCAAACAGGACAAGCTTGCATGTGTTATAGTTTTGGAGAAAAATGTGTTCATTTCATGTATGCGCAAAATGCCTTTGAAATGGCTTTAAAATGGATTTGGAGCATGGAGACGATTATCTAAGGAGGGCAATATAAACAAACGAAACTTTTAGTAGATTTCTACTTATTTTATTAAATATTATCTCCACCAAACAGGACAAGCTTGCATCTGTTATAGTTTTGGAGAAAAATGTGTTCATTTCATGTATGCGCGAAATGCCTTAAAAATGGCTTTAAAATGGATTTGGAGCATGGAGACGATTATCTCGGGATTGCAAGATAACCAAACAAAACTTTTAGTGGATTTCTACTTATTTTATTAAATATCATCTCCACCAAACAGGACAAGCTTGCATCTGTTATAGTTTTGGAGAAAAATGTGTTCATTTCATGTATGCGCGAAATGCCTTAAAAATGGCTTTAAAATGGATTTGGAGCATGGAGACGATTATCTCGGGATTGCAAGATAACCAAACAAAACTTTTAGTGGATTTCTACTTATTTTATTAAATATCATCTCCACCAAACAGGACAAGCTTGCATCTGTTATAGTTTTGGAGAAAAATGTGTTTATTTCATGTATGCGCGAAATGCCTTAAAAATGGCTTTAAAATGGATTTGGAGCATGGAGACGATTATCTCGGGATTGCAAGATAACCAAACAAAACTTTTAGTGGATTTCTACTTATTTTATTAAATATCATCTCCACCAAACAGGACAAGCTTGCATGTGTTATAGTTTTGGAGAAAAATGTGTTCATTTCATGTATGCGCAAAATGCCTTTGAAATGGCTTTAAAATGGATTTGGAGCATGGAGACGATTATCTCAGGATGGCAATATAAACAAACGAAACTTTTAATAGATTTCTACTTATTTTATTAAATATTATCTCCACCAAACAGGACAAGCTTGCATCTGTTATAGTTTTGGAGAAAAATGTGTTCATTTCTAGTGATGAGCGAGTACTAAAAAGCTCGGGTGCTCGAAGCTCGGGCCGAGCCTCCCAAGATACTCGTGTACTCGGCCCGAGCACCGAGCCCAATGTTATCCTATGGGAGACCCGAGTATTTTTGTGAAATGACCCCCCGGCAGCATGGAAAAACCCTAAAAATGTCACAAAAGTCTCAGAAGAGTGCTCAAATGACATGGCATCAGCATGGGGAAGACCCCTTGAAGCATTTATCACTCAAAAGTCACAGATGTGAACAATTTTGTCCGAGTTTTACGCCATTTTTACGGACTCACCAGAAAACCTTCCAAAATGACACCAAAATGAATTTTCATGGCGGAAATGTTAAGGGCACATACTCAATAGTGAGATAGAGCTGGTGTATGTTACTTTTTGAGATTAATACATGAAAGATTTTACATGAAAACCTTGTGTGGCACTCCGATGTCCAAAACGCACGTTTTGTGCTTTTTACTAGCGATGTCGGTCATTTTTTTTTTTTTATTCTATCTCCCTCAGTCCGTCGGTCTGTCTCTCTCTGTCTTGTCTGTCCCCCTCTCACAGTCTGTCGGTCAGTTCCCCCCCCTCTCTCTTACTTACCGTTCCCCGATCATTGCCGCGGCGCTGCACAGCTGTTCAAACTCCGGTGGCTTTTCCTCTTTTGAAAAAGCCGGCCGCTCATTAATCAATCTCCTATTCCCTGCTGTCCTGCTTTTCGGCGCCTATGATTGGTTGCAGTGAGACACGCTCCCACACTGAGTGACAGCTGTCTCACTGCAACCAATCACAGCAGCCGGTGTGTGTATACTGTGCAGTGAAATAAATAATTAAATAATTAAAAAAAACGGCATGCGGTCCCCCCAATTTTAATACCAGCCAGATAAAGCCATACGGCTGAAGGCTGGTATTCTCAGGATGGGGAGCTCCACGTTATGGGGAGCCCCCCACCCTAACAATATCAGTCAGCAGCCGCCCAGAATTGCCGCATACATTATATGCGACAGTTCTGGGGCTGTACCCGGCTCTTCCCGATTTACCCTGGTGCGTTGGCAAATCGGGGTAATAAGGAGTTAATGGCAGCCCATAGCTGCCACTAAATCCTAGATTAATCATGTCAGGCGTCTCCCCGAGATTCCTTCCATGATTAATCTGTAAATTACAGTTAAAAAACACACACACCCGAAAAATCCTTTATTAGAAATAAAAAACACTAACAAAGTCCCTCATTACCAATTTATTAACCCCGACAAACCCTCCATGTCCGGCGTACTCCACAGTCCTCCAGCGTCGCGTCCAGCTCTGCTGCATGGAAGTGACAGGAGCTGCAGAAGACACCGCCGCTCCGGTCACCTCCACGCAGCTAATGAGATGAGTAGCGCGATCAGCTGAGCTGTCACTGAGGTTACCTGGATCCAGCGGTGGATGCAGCGGTGGCCGCGGGTAACCTCAGTGACAGCTCAGCTGATCGCGCTACTCACCGCCGCTCCAGTCAGCTCCATGCACCAACTGAGGTGAGTATAGCGATCAGCTGCTGTCACTGAGGTTAATCGCGGCACCGCTGGATCCAGCAGTGGCCGGGAGTTACCTGACTGACAGCAGCTGATCGCGCTATTCCATTCATTAGCTGCGTGGAGGTGACCGGCGGCTTTTACTATTTTGAAAAAGCCGGCCGCTCATTAAACAATCTCCTATTCCCTGCTTTCCCCGCCCACCGGTGCCTATGATTGGTTGCAGTGAGACACGCCCCCACGCTGAGTGACAGGTGTCACACTGCACCCAATCACAGCAGCCGGTGGGCGTGTCTATACTGTGCAGTAAAATAAATTAATAAATAATTAAAAAAAAACGGCGTGCGGTCCCCCCCATTTTAATGCCAGCCAGATAAAGCCATACGGCTGAAGGCTGGTATTCTCAGGATGGGGAGCTCCACGTTATGGGGAGCCCCCCAGCCTAACAATATCAGTCAGCAGCCGCCCAGAATTGCCGCATACATTATATGCGACAGTTCTGGGGCTGTACCCGGCTCTTCCCGATTTGCCCTGGTGCTTTGGCAAATCGGGGTAATAAGGAGTTATTGGCAGCCCATAACTGCCACTAAATCCTAGATTAATCATGTCAGGCGTCTATGAGACACCCTCCATGATTAATCTGTAAGTTACAGTAAATAAACACACACACCCGAAAAAATCCTTTATTAGAAATAAAAAACACACACATATACCCTGGTTCACCACTTTAATCAGCCCCAAAAAGCCCTCCATGTCCGGCGTCATCCAGGATGTTCCAGCGTCGCATCCTGCGCTGCTGCATAGAGGTGACCGGAGCTGCAGAAGACACCGCCGCTCCGGTCACTTCCACGCAGCAAATGAGGTGAGTAGCGCGATCAGCTGAGCTGTCACTGAGGTTACCCGCCGTCACTGGATCCAGTGACAGCGGGTAAGCTCAGTGACAGCTCAGCTGATCGCACGGCTGTCTTCATTAGCTGCGTGGAGGTGACCGGAGCGGCGGTGTCTTCTGCAGCTCCTGTCACTTCCATGCAGCAGAGCTGGACGCGACGCCGGAGTCCGTGGAGTACGCCGGACATGGAGGGTTTGTCGGGGTTAATAAATTGGTAATGAGGGACTTTGTTAGTGTTTTTTATTTCTAATAAAGGATTTTTCGGGTGTGTGTGTTTTTTAACTGTAATTTACAGATTAATCATGGAAGGAATCTCGGGTAGACGCCTGACATGATTAATCTAGGATTTAGTGGCAGCTATGGGCTGCCATTAACTCCTTATTACCCCGATTTGCCAACGCACCAGGGTAAATCGGGAAGAGCCGGGTACAGTCCCAGAACTGTCGCATATAATGTATGCGGCAATTCTGGGCAGCTGTTGGCTGATATTGTTAGGGTGGGGGGCTCCCCATAACGTGGAGCTCCCCATCCTGAGAATACCAGCCTTCAGCCGTATGGCTTTATCTGGCTGGTTTTAAAAATGGGGGGAACCGCACGCCGTTTTTTTTAATTATTTAATAAATAATTAAAATTAATAATTCAAATTAATAAATAATTAAAAAAAACGGCGTGCGGTTCCCCCCATTTTTAAAACCAGCCAGATAAAGCCATACGGCTGAAGGCTGGTATTCTCAGGATGGGGAGCTCCACGTTATGGGGAGCCCCCCACCCTAACAATATCAGCCAACAGCCGCCCAGAATTGCCGCATACATTATATGCGACAGTTCTGGGACTGTACCCGGCTCTTCCCGATTTGCCCTGGTGCGTTGGCAAATCGGGGTAATAAGGAGTTATTGGCAGCCCATAGCTGCCAATAAGTCCTAGATTAATCATGTCAGGCGTCTATGAGACACCCTCCATGATTAATCTGTAAGTTACAGTAAATAAACACACACACACACCAGAAAAAATCCTTTATTAGAAATAAAAACACACACATATACCCTGGTTCACCACTTTAATCAGCCCGAAAAAGCCCTCCATGTCCGGCGTAATCCAGGATGATCCAGCGTCGCATCCAGCGCTGCTGCATGGAGGTGACCGGAGCCGCAGCACACACAGCCGCTCCGGTCACCTCCACACAGCAAATGAACACAGCCGCGCGATCAGCTGCTGTCACTGAGGTTACCCGCGGCCACCGGTGGATGCAGCGGTGACAGCGGGTAACCTCAGTGACAGCAGCTGATCGCGCGGCTGTGTTCATTTGCTGTGTGGAGGTGACCGGAGCGGCGGTGTCTTCTGCAGCTCCGGTCACCTCCATGCAGCAGCGCTGGATGCGACGCTGGATCATCCTGGAGTACGCCGGACAAGGAGGGCTTTTTCGGGCTGATTAAAGTGGTGAACCAGGGTATATGTGTGTGTTTTTTATTTCTAATAAAGGATTTTTTCGGGTGTGTGGGTTTATTTACTGTAACTTACAGATTAATCATGGAGGGTGTCTCATAGACGCATGACATGATTAATCTAGGACTTATTGGCAGCTATGGGCTTCCAATAACTCCTTATTACCCCGATTTGCCAACGCACCAGGGTAAATCGGGAAGAGCCGGGTACAGCCCCAGAATTGTCGCATATAATGTATGCGGCAATTCTGGCCAGCTGCTGACTGATATTGTTAGGGTGGGGGGCTCCCCATAACGTGGAGCTCCCCATCCTGAGAATACCAGCCTTCAGCTGTATGGCTTTATCTGGCTGGTATTAAAATTGGGGGGAACCGCACGCCGTTTTTTTAATTATTTATTTATTTATTTTACTGCACAGTATAGACACGCCCACCGGCTGCTGTGATTGGGTGCAGTGTGACACCTGTCACTCAGCGTGGGGGCGTGTCTCACTGCAACCAATCATAGGCGCCTGTGGGCGTGGAAAGCAGGGAATATGAGATGGCTGTGTACAGAGCACAGCGCGCCGGCCGGTATAAAGGCTCGGTCACGCTGTGCAGGCCGGCCAATCACTGCAATTCCACAACTAACAGGGCTGTGGCATTGCAGTGGTCTGCCAGCCAATCCCTGCATGAGGGCTGGCTCTCAAAAGAGCGCCAACATGCAGGGATGAAGACCACGAGTAAAGCACGAGTATTGCAAAATTACTCGGTACCCGCCGAGCAGCCCGAGTACAGTGATACTCGTGCGAGTACCGAGTAGTTACAAGCATGCTCGCTCATCACTATTCATTTCATGTATGCGCGAAATGCCTTAAAAATGGCTTTAAAATGGATTTGGAGCATGGAGACGATTATCTCGGGATTGCAAGATAACCAAACAAAACTTTTAGTGGATTTCTACTTATTTTATTAAATATCATCTCCACCAAACAGGACAAGCTTGCATCTGTTATAGTTTTGGAGAAAAATGTGTTCATTTCATGTATGCGCGAAATGCCTTAAAAATGGCTTTAAAATGGATTTGGAGCATGGAGACGATTATCTCGGGATTGCAAGATAACCAAACAAAACTTTTAGTGGATTTCTACTTATTTTATTAAATATCATCTCCACCAAACAGGACAAGCTTGCATCTGTTATAGTTTTGGAGAAAAATGTGTTCATTTCATGTATGCGCGAAATGCCTTAAAAATGGCTTTAAAATGGATTTGGAGCATTGAGACGATTATCTCGGGATTGCAAGATAACCAAACAAAACTTTTAGTGGATTTCTACTTATTTTATTAAATATCATCTCCACCAAACAGGACAAGCTTGCATCTGTTATAGTTTTGGAGAAAAATGTGTTCATTTCATGTATGCGCGAAATGCCTTAAAAATGGCTTTAAAATGGATTTGGAGCATGGAGACGATTATCTCGGGATTGCAAGATAACCAAACAAAACTTTTAGTGGATTTCTACTTATTTTATTAAATATCATCTCCACCAAACAGGACAAGCTTGCATCTGTTATAGTTTTGGAGAAAAATGTGTTCATTTCATGTATGCGCGAAATGCCTTAAAAATGGCTTTAAAATGGATTTGGAGCATGGAGACGATTATCTCGGGATTGCAAGATAACCAAACAAAACTTTTAGTGGATTTCTACTTATTTTATTAAATATCATCTCCACCAAACAGGACAAGCTTGCATCTGTTATAGTTTTGGAGAAAAATGTGTTCATTTCATGTATGCGCGAAATGCCTTAAAAATGGCTTTAAAATGGATTTGGAGCATGGAGACGATTATCTCGGGATTGCAATATAACCAAACAAAACTTTTAGTGGATTTCTACCTATTTTATTAAATATCATCTCCACCAAACAGGACAAGCTTGCATCTGTTATAGTTTTGGAGAAAAATGTGTTCATTTCATGTATGCGCGAAATGCCTTAAAAATGGCTTTAAAATGGATTTGGAGCATGGAGACGATTATCTCGGGATTGCAAGATAACCAAACAAAACTTTTAGTGGATTTCTACTTATTTTATTAAATATCATCTCCACCAAACAGGACAAGCTTGCATCTGTTATAGTTTTGGAGAAAAATGTGTTCATTTCATGTATGCGCGAAATGCCTTAAAAATGGCTTTAAAATGGATTTGGAGCATGGAGACGATTATCTCGGGATTGCAAGATAACCAAACAAAACTTTTAGTGGATTTCTACTTATTTTATTAAATATCATCTCCACCAAACAGGACAAGCTTGCATCTGTTATAGTTTTGGAGAAAAATGTGTTCATTTCATGTATGCGCGAAATGCCTTAAAAATGGCTTTAAAATGGATTTGGAGCATGGAGACGATTATCTCGGGATTGCAAGATAACCAAACAAAACTTTTAGTGGATTTCTACTTATTTTATTAAATATCATCTCCACCAAACAGGACAAGCTTGCATCTGTTATAGTTTTGGAGAAAAATGTGTTCATTTCATGTATGCGCGAAATGCCTTAAAAATGGCTTTAAAATGGATTTGGAGCATGGAGACGATTATCTCGGGATTGCAAGATAACCAAACAAAACTTTTAGTGGATTTCTACTTATTTTATTAAATATCATCTCCACCAAACAGGACAAGCTTGCATCTGTTATAGTTTTGGAGAAAAATGTGTTCATTTCATGTATGCGCGAAATGCCTTAAAAATGGCTTTAAAATGGATTTGGAGCATGGAGACGATTATCTCGGGATTGCAAGATAACCAAACAAAACTTTTAGTGGATTTCTACTTATTTTATTAAATATCATCTCCACCAAACAGGACAAGCTTGCATCTGTTATAGTTTTGGAGAAAAATGTGTTCATTTCATGTATGCGCGAAATGCCTTAAAAATGGCTTTAAAATGGATTTGGAGCATGGAGACGATTATCTCGGGATTGCAATATAACCAAACAAAACTTTTAGTGGATTTCTACCTATTTTATTAAATATCATCTCCACCAAACAGGACAAGCTTGCATCTGTTATAGTTTTGGAGAAAAATGTGTTCATTTCATGTATGCGCGAAATGCCTTAAAAATGGCTTTAAAATGGATTTGGAGCATGGAGACGATTATCTCGGGATTGCAAGATAACCAAACAAAACTTTTAGTGGATTTCTACTTATTTTATTAAATATCATCTCCACCAAACAGGACAAGCTTGCATCTGTTATAGTTTTGGAGAAAAATGTGTTCATTTCATGTATGCGCGAAATGCCTTAAAAATGGCTTTAAAATGGATTTGGAGCATGGAGACGATTATCTCGGGATTGCAAGATAACCAAACAAAACTTTTAGTGGATTTCTACTTATTTTATTAAATATCATCTCCACCAAACAGGACAAGCTTGCATCTGTTATAGTTTTGGAGAAAAATGTGTTCATTTCATGTATGCGCGAAATGCCTTAAAAATGGCTTTAAAATGGATTTGGAGCATGGAGACGATTATCTCGGGATTGCAAGATAACCAAACAAAACTTTTAGTGGATTTCTACTTATTTTATTAAATATCATCTCCACCAAACAGGACAAGCTTGCATCTGTTATAGTTTTGGAGAAAAATGTGTTCATTTCATGTATGCGCGAAATGCCTTAAAAATGGCTTTAAAATGGATTTGGAGCATGGAGACGATTATCTCGGGATTGCAAGATAACCAAACAAAACTTTTAGTGGATTTCTACTTATTTTATTAAATATCATCTCCACCAAACAGGACAAGCTTGCATCTGTTATAGTTTTGGAGAAAAATGTGTTTATTTCATGTATGCGCGAAATGCCTTAAAAATGGCTTTAAAATGGATTTGGAGCATGGAGACGATTATCTCGGGATTGCAAGATAACCAAACAAAACTTTTAGTGGATTTCTACTTATTTTATTAAATATCATCTCCACCAAACAGGACAAGCTTGCATGTGTTATAGTTTTGGAGAAAAATGTGTTCATTTCATGTATGCGCAAAATGCCTTTGAAATGGCTTTAAAATGGATTTGGAGCATGGAGACGATTATCTCAGGATGGCAATATAAACAAACGAAACTTTTAGTAGATTTCTACTTATTTTATTAAATATTATCTCCACCAAACAGGACAAGCTTGCATCTGTTATAGTTTTGGAGAAAAATGTGTTCATTTTATGTATGCGCGAAATGCCTTAAAAATGGCTTTAAAATGGATTTGGAGCATGGAGACGATTATCTCGGGATTGCAAGATAACCAAACAAAACTTTTAGTGGATTTCTACTTATTTTATTAAATATCATCTCCACCAAACAGGACAAGCTTGCATCTGTTAGAGTTTTGGAGAAAAATGTGTTCATTTCATGTATGCGCGAAATGCCTTAAAAATGGCTTTAAAATGGATTTGGAGCATGGAGACGATTATCTCGGGATTGCAAGATAACCAAACAAAACTTTTAGTGGATTTCTACTTATTTTATTAAATATCATCTCCACCAAACAGGACAAGCTTGCATGTGTTATAGTTTTGGAGAAAAATGTGTTCATTTCATGTATGCGCGAAATGCCTTAAAAATGGCTTTAAAATGGATTTGGAGCATGGAGACGATTATCTCGGGATTGCAAGATAACCAAACAAAACTTTTAGTGGATTTCTACTTATTTTATTAAATATCATCTCCACCAAACAGGACAAGCTTGCATCTGTTATAGTTTTGGAGAAAAATGTGTTCATTTCATGTATGCGCGAAATGCCTTAAAAATGGCTTTAAAATGGATTTGGAGCATGGAGACGATTATCTCGGGATTGCAAGATAACCAAACAAAACTTTTAGTGGATTTCTACTTATTTTATTAAATATCATCTCCACCAAACAGGACAAGCTTGCATCTGTTATAGTTTTGGAGAAAAATGTGTTCATTTCATGTATGCGCGAAATGCCTTAAAAATGGCTTTAAAATGGATTTGGAGCATGGAGACGATTATCTCGGGATTGCAAGATAACCAAACAAAACTTTTAGTGGATTTCTACTTATTTTATTAAATATCATCTCCACCAAACAGGACAAGCTTGCATGTGTTATAGTTTTGGAGAAAAATGTGTTCATTTCATGTATGCGCAAAATGCCTTTGAAATGGCTTTAAAATGGATTTGGAGCATGGAGACGATTATCTCGGGATTGCAAGATAACCAAACAAAACTTTTAGTGGATTTCTACTTATTTTATTAAATATCATCTCCACCAAACAGGACAAGCTTGCATCTGTTATAGTTTTGGAGAAAAATGTGTTCATTTCATGTATGCGCGAAATGCCTTAAAATGGCTTTAAAATGGATTTGGAGCATGGAGACGATTATCTCGGGATTGCAAGATAACCAAACAAAACTTTTAGTGGATTTCTACTTATTTTATTAAATATCATCTCCACCAAACAGGACAAGCTTGCATCTGTTATAGTTTTGGAGAAAAATGTGTTCATTTCATGTATGCGCGAAATGCCTTAAAAATGGCTTTAAAATGGATTTGGAGCATGGAGACGATTATCTCGGGATTGCAAGATAACCAAACAAAACTTTTAGTGGATTTCTACTTATTTTATTAAATATCATCTCCACCAAACAGGACAAGCTTGCATCTGTTATAGTTTTGGAGAAAAATGTGTTCATTTCATGTATGCGCAAAATGCCTTTGAAATGGCTTTAAAATAGATTTGGAGCATGGAGACGATTATCTCAGGATGGCAATATAAACAAACGAAGCTTTTAGTAGATTTCTACTTATTTTATTAAATATCATCTCCACCAAACAGGACAAGCTTGCATCTGTTATAGTTTTGGAGAAAAATGTGTTCATTTCATGTATGCGCGAAATGCCTTAAAAATGGCTTTAAAATGGATTTGGAGCATGGAGACGATTATCTCGGGATTGCAAGATAACCAAACAAAACTTTTAGTGGATTTCTACTTATTTTATTAAATATCATCTCCACCAAACAGGACAAGCTTGCATCTGTTATAGTTTTGGAGAAAAATGTGTTCATTTCATGTATGCGCGAAATGCCTTAAAAATGGCTTTAAAATGGATTTGGAGCATGGAGACGATTATCTCGGGATTGCAAGATAACCAAACAAAACTTTTAGTGGATTTCTACTTATTTTATTAAATATCATCTCCACCAAACAGGACAAGCTTGCATCTGTTATAGTTTTGGAGAAAAATGTGTTCATTTCATGTATGCGCGAAATGCCTTAAAAATGGCTTTAAAATGGATTTGGAGCATGGAGACGATTATCTCGGGATTGCAAGATAACCAAACAAAACTTTTAGTGGATTTCTACTTATTTTATTAAATATCATCTCCACCAAACAGGACAAGCTTGCATGTGTTATAGTTTTGGAGAAAAATGTGTTCATTTCATGTATGCGCAAAATGCCTTTGAAATGGCTTTAAAATGGATTTGGAGCATGGAGACGATTATCTCAGGATGGCAATATAAACAAACGAAACTTTTAGTAGATTTCTACTTATTTTATTAAATATCATCTCCACCAAACAGGACAAGCTTGCATCTGTTATAGTTTTGGAGAAAAATGTGTTCATTTCATGTATGCGCGAAATGCCTTAAAAATGGCTTTAAAATGGATTTGGAGCATGGAGACGATTATCTCGGGATTGCAAGATAACCAAACAAAACTTTTAGTGGATTTCTACTTATTTTATTAAATATCATCTCCACCAAACAGGACAAGCTTGCATCTGTTATAGTTTTGGAGAAAAATGTGTTCATTTCATGTATGCGCGAAATGCCTTAAAAATGGCTTTAAAATGGATTTGGAGCATGGAGACGATTATCTCGGGATTGCAAGATAACCAAACAAAACTTTTAGTGGATTTCTACTTATTTTATTAAATATCATCTCCACCAAACAGGACAAGCTTGCATGTGTTATAGTTTTGGAGAAAAATGTGTTCATTTCATGTATGGGCGAAATGCCTTTGAAATGGCTTTAAAATGGATTTGGAGCATGGAGACGATTATCTCGGGATTGCAAGATAACCAAACAAAACTTTTAGTGGATTTCTACTTATTTTATTAAATATCATCTCCACCAAACAGGACAAGCTTGCATCTGTTATAGTTTTGGAGAAAAATGTGTTCATTTCATGTATGCGCGAAATGCCTTAAAAATGGCTTTAAAATGGATTTGGAGCATGGAGACGATTATCTCGGGATTGCAAGATAACCAAACAAAACTTTTAGTGGATTTCTACTTATTTTATTAAATATCATCTCCACCAAACAGGACAAGCTTGCATCTGTTATAGTTTTGGAGAAAAATGTGTTCATTTCATGTATGCGCGAAATGCCTTAAAAATGGCTTTAAAATGGATTTGGAGCATGGAGACGATTATCTCGGGATTGCAAGATAACCAAACAAAACTTTTAGTGGATTTCTACTTATTTTATTAAATATCATCTCCACCAAACAAGACAAGCTTGCATCTGTTATAGTTTTGGAGAAAAATGTGTTCATTTCATGTATGCGCGAAATGCCTTAAAAATGGCTTTAAAATGGATTTGGAGCATGGAGACGATTATCTCGGGATTGCAATATAACCAAACAAAACTTTTAGTGGATTTCTACTTATTTTATTAAATATCATCTCCACCAAACAGGACAAGCTTGCATGTGTTATAGTTTTGGAAAAAAATGTGTTCATTTCATGTATGCGCAAAATGCCTTTGAAATGGCTTTAAAATGGATTTGGAGCATGGAGACGATTATCTCAGGATGGCAATATAAACAAACGAAACTTTTAGTAGATTTCTACTTATTTTATTAAATATCATCTCCACCAAACAGGACAAGCTTGCATCTGTTATAGTTTTGGAGAAAAATGTGTTCATTTCATGTATGCGCGAAATGCCTTAAAAATGGCTTTAAAATGGATTTGGAGCATGGAGACGATTATCTCGGGATTGCAAGATAACCAAACAAAACTTTTAGTGGATTTCTACTTATTTTATTAAATATCATCTCCACCAAACAGGACAAGCTTGCATCTGTTATAGTTTTGGAGAAAAATGTGTTCATTTCATGTATGCGCGAAATGCCTTAAAAATGGCTTTAAAATGGATTTGGAGCATGGAGACGATTATCTCGGGATTGCAAGATAACCAAACAAAACTTTTAGTGGATTTCTACTTATTTTATTAAATATCATCTCCACCAAACAGGACAAGCTTGCATGTGTTATAGTTTTGGAGAAAAATGTGTTCATTTCATGTATGCGCAAAATGCCTTTGAAATGGCTTTAAAATGGATTTGGAGCATGGAGACGATTATCTCAGGATGGCAATATAAACAAACGAAACTTTTAGTAGATTTCTACTTATTTTATTAAATATTATCTCCACCAAACAGGACAAGCTTGCATCTGTTATAGTTTTGGAGAAAAATGTGTTCATTTCATGTATGCGCGAAATGCCTTAAAAATGGCTTTAAAATGGATTTGGAGCATGGAGACGATTATCTCGGGATTGCAATAAAACCAAACAAAACTTTTAGTGGATTTCTACTTATTTTATTAAATATCATCTCCACCAAACAGGACAAGCTTGCATCTGTTATAGTTTTGGAGAAAAATGTGTTCATTTCATGTATGCGCGAAATGCCTTAAAAATGGCTTTAAAATGGATTTGGAGCATGGAGACGATTATCTCGGGATTGCAAGATAACCAAACAAAACTTTTAGTGGATTTCTACTTATTTTATTAAATATCATCTCCACCAAACAGGACAAGCTTGCATCTGTTATAGTTTTGGAGAAAAATGTGTTCATTTCATGTATGCGCGAAATGCCTTAAAAATGGCTTTAAAATGGATTTGGAGCATGGAGACGATTATCTCGGGATTGCAAGATAACCAAACAAAACTTTTAGTGGATTTCTACTTACTTTATTAAATATCATCTCCACCAAACAGGACAAGCTTGCATCTGTTATAGTTTTGGAGAAAAATGTGTTCATTTCATGTATGCGCGAAATGCCTTAAAAATGGCTTTAAAATGGATTTGGAGCATGGAGACGATTATCTCGGGATTGCAATACAACCAAACAAAACTTTTAGTGGATTTCTACTTATTTTATTAAATATCATCTCCACCAAACAGGACAAGCTTGCATCTGTTATAGTTTTGGAGAAAAATGTGTTCATTTCATGTATGCGCGAAATGCCTTAAAAATGGCTTTAAAATGGATTTGGAGCATGGAGACGATTATCTCGGGATTGCAAGATAACCAAACAAAAATTTTAGTGGATTTCTACTTATTTTATTAAATATCATCTCCACCAAACAGGACAAGCTTGCATCTGTTATAGTTTTGGAGAAAAATGTGTTCATTTCATGTATGCGCGAAATGCCTTAAAAATGGCTTTAAAATGGATTTGGAGCATGGAGACGATTATCTCGGGATTGCAAGATAACCAAACAAAACTTTTAGTGGATTTCTACTTATTTTATTAAATATCATCTCCACCAAACAAGACAAGCTTGCATCTGTTATAGTTTTGGAGAAAAATGTGTTCATTTCATGTATGCGCGAAATGCCTTAAAAATGGCTTTAAAATGGATTTGGAGCATGGAGACGATTATCTCGGGATTGCAAGATAACTAAACAAAACTTTTAGTGGATTTCTATTTATTTTATTAAATATCATCTCCACCAAACAGGACAAGCTTGCATGTGTTATAGTTTTGGAGAAAAATGTGTTCATTTCATGTATGCGCAAAATGCCTTTGAAATGGCTTTAAAATGGATTTGGAGCATGGAGACGATTATCTCGGGATTGCAAGATAACCAAACAAAACTTTTAGTGGATTTCTACTTATTTTATTAAATATCATCTCCACCAAACAGGACAAGCTTGCATCTGTTATAGTTTTGGAGAAAAATGTGTTCATTTCATGTATGCGCGAAATGCCTTAAAAATGGCTTTAAAATGGATTTGGAGCATGGAGACGATTATCTCGGGATTGCAAGATAACCAAACAAAACGTTTAGTGGATTTCTACTTATTTTATTAAATATCATCTCCACCAAACAGGACAAGCTTGCATCTGTTATAGTTTTGGAGAAAAATGTGTTCATTTCATGTATGCGCGAAATGCCTTAAAAATGGCTTTAAAATTGATTTGGAGCATGGAGACGATTATCTCGGGATTGCAAGATAACCAAACAAAACTTTTAGTGGATTTCTACTTATTTTATTAAATATCATCTCCACCAAACAGGACAAGCTTGCATCTGTTATAGTTTTGGAGAAAAATGTGTTTATTTCATGTATGCGCGAAATGCCTTAAAAATGGCTTTAAAATGGATTTGGAGCATGGAGACGATTATCTCGGGATTGCAAGATAACCAAACAAAACTTTTAGTGGATTTCTACTTATTTTATTAAATATCATCTCCACCAAACAGGACAAGCTTGCATGTGTTATAGTTTTGGAGAAAAATGTGTTCATTTCATGTATGCGCAAAATGCCTTTGAAATGGCTTTAAAATGGATTTGGAGCATGGAGACGATTATCTCAGGATGGCAATATAAACAAACGAAACTTTTAGTAGATTTCTACTTATTTTATTAAATATTATCTCCACCAAACAGGACAAGCTTGCATCTGTTATAGTTTTGGAGAAAAATGTGTTCATTTCATGTATGCGCGAAATGCCTTAAAAATGGCTTTAAAATGGATTTGGAGCATGGAGACGATTATCTCGGGATTGCAAGATAACCAAACAAAACTTTTAGTGGATTTCTACTTATTTTATTAAATATCATCTCCACCAAACAGGACAAGCTTGCATCTGTTATAGTTTTGGAGAAAAATGTGTTCATTTCATGTATGCGCGAAATGCCTTAAAAATGGCTTTAAAATGGATTTGGAGCATGGAGACGATTATCTCGGGATTGCAAGATAACCAAACAAAACTTTTAGTGGATTTCTACTTATTTTATTAAATATCATCTCCACCAAACAGGACAAGCTTGCATGTGTTATAGTTTTGGAGAAAAATGTGTTCATTTCATGTATGCGCAAAATGCCTTTGAAATGGCTTTAAAATGGATTTGGAGCATGGAGACGATTATCTCAGGATGGCAATATAAACAAACAAAACTTTTAATAGATTTCTACTTATTTTATTAAATATTATCTCCACCAAACAGGACAAGCTTGCATCTGTTATAGTTTTGGAGAAAAATGTGTTCATTTCATGTATGCGCGAAATGCCTTAAAAATGGCTTTAAAGTTGATTTGGAGCATGGAGACGATTATCTCGGGATTGCAAGATAACCAAAACAAAACTTTTAGTGGATTTCTACTTATTTTATTAAATATCATCTCCACCAAACAGGACAAGCTTGCATCTGTTATAGTTTTGGAGAAAAATGTGTTCATTTCATGTATGCGCGAAATGCCTTAAAAATGGCTTTAAAATGGATTTGGAGCATGGAGACGATTATCTCGGGATTGCAAGATAACCAAACAAAACTTTTAGTGGATTTCTACTTACTTTATTAAATATCATCTCCACCAAACAGGACAAGCTTGCATCTGTTATAGTTTTGGAGAAAAATGTGTTCATTTCATGTATGCGCGAAATGCCTTAAAAATGGCTTTAAAATGGATTTGGAGCATGGAGACGATTATCTCGGGATTGCAAGATAACCAAACAAAACTTTTAGTGGATTTCTACTTATTTTATTAAATATCATCTCCACCAAACAGGACAAGCTTGCATCTGTTATAGTTTTGGAGAAAAATGTGTTCATTTCATGTATGCGCGAAATGCCTTAAAAATGGCTTTAAAATGGATTTGGAGCATGGAGACGATTATCTCGGGATTGCAAGATAACCAAACAAAACTTTTAGTGGATTTCTACTTATTTTATTAAATATCATCTCCACCAAACAGGACAAGCTTGCATCTGTTATAGTTTTGGAGAAAAATGTGTTCATTTCATGTATGCGCGAAATGCCTTAAAAATGGCTTTAAAATGGATTTGGAGCATGGAGACGATTATCTCGGGATTGCAAGATAACCAAACAAAACTTTTAGTGGATTTCTACTTATTTTATTAAATATCATCTCCACCAAACAGGACAAGCTTGCATCTGTTATAGTTTTGGAGAAAAATGTGTTCATTTCATGTATGCGCGAAATGCCTTAAAAATGGCTTTAAAATGGATTTGGAGCATGGAGACGATTATCTCGGGATTGCAATATAACCAAACAAAACTTTTAGTGGATTTCTACCTATTTTATTAAATATCATCTCCACCAAACAGGACAAGCTTGCATCTGTTATAGTTTTGGAGAAAAATGTGTTCATTTCATGTATGCGCGAAATGCCTTAAAAATGGCTTTAAAATGGATTTGGAGCATGGAGACGATTATCTCGGGATTGCAAGATAACCAAACAAAACTTTTAGTGGATTTCTACTTATTTTATTAAATATCATCTCCACCAAACAGGACAAGCTTGCATCTGTTATAGTTTTGGAGAAAAATGTGTTCATTTCATGTATGCGCGAAATGCCTTAAAAATGGCTTTAAAATGGATTTGGAGCATGGAGACGATTATCTCGGGATTGCAAGATAACCAAACAAAACTTTTAGTGGATTTCTACTTATTTTATTAAATATCATCTCCACCAAACAGGACAAGCTTGCATCTGTTATAGTTTTGGAGAAAAATGTGTTCATTTCATGTATGCGCGAAATGCCTTAAAAATGGCTTTAAAATTGATTTGGAGCATGGAGACGATTATCTCGGGATTGCAAGATAACCAAACAAAACTTTTAGTGGATTTCTACTTATTTTATTAAATATCATCTCCACCAAACAGGACAAGCTTGCATCTGTTATAGTTTTGGAGAAAAATGTGTTTATTTCATGTATGCGCGAAATGCCTTAAAAATGGCTTTAAAATGGATTTGGAGCATGGAGACGATTATCTCGGGATTGCAAGATAACCAAACAAAACTTTTAGTGGATTTCTACTTATTTTATTAAATATCATCTCCACCAAACAGGACAAGCTTGCATGTGTTATAGTTTTGGAGAAAAATGTGTTCATTTCATGTATGCGCAAAATGCCTTTGAAATGGCTTTAAAATGGATTTGGAGCATGGAGACGATTATCTCAGGATGGCAATATAAACAAACGAAACTTTTAGTAGATTTCTACTTATTTTATTAAATATTATCTCCACCAAACAGGACAAGCTTGCATCTGTTATAGTTTTGGAGAAAAATGTGTTCATTTCATGTATGCGCGAAATGCCTTAAAAATGGCTTTAAAATGGATTTGGAGCATGGAGACGATTATCTCGGGATTGCAAGATAACCAAACAAAACTTTTAGTGGATTTCTACTTATTTTATTAAATATCATCTCCACCAAACAGGACAAGCTTGCATCTGTTATAGTTTTGGAGAAAAATGTGTTCATTTCATGTATGCGCGAAATGCCTTAAAAATGGCTTTAAAATGGATTTGGAGCATGGAGACGATTATCTCGGGATTGCAAGATAACCAAACAAAACTTTTAGTGGATTTCTACTTATTTTATTAAATATCATCTCCACCAAACAGGACAAGCTTGCATGTGTTATAGTTTTGGAGAAAAATGTGTTCATTTCATGTATGCGCAAAATGCCTTTGAAATGGCTTTAAAATGGATTTGGAGCATGGAGACGATTATCTCAGGATGGCAATATAAACAAACAAAACTTTTAATAGATTTCTACTTATTTTATTAAATATTATCTCCACCAAACAGGACAAGCTTGCATCTGTTATAGTTTTGGAGAAAAATGTGTTCATTTCATGTATGCGCGAAATGCCTTAAAAATGGCTTTAAAATTGATTTGGAGCATGGAGACGATTATCTCGGGATTGCAAGATAACCAAAACAAAACTTTTAGTGGATTTCTACTTATTTTATTAAATATCATCTCCACCAAACAGGACAAGCTTGCATCTGTTATAGTTTTGGAGAAAAATGTGTTCATTTCATGTATGCGCGAAATGCCTTAAAAATGGCTTTAAAATGGATTTGGAGCATGGAGACGATTATCTCGGGATTGCAAGATAACCAAACAAAACTTTTAGTGGATTTCTACTTACTTTATTAAATATCATCTCCACCAAACAGGACAAGCTTGCATCTGTTATAGTTTTGGAGAAAAATGTGTTCATTTCATGTATGCGCGAAATGCCTTAAAAATGGCTTTAAAATGGATTTGGAGCATGGAGACGATTATCTCGGGATTGCAAGATAACCAAACAAAACTTTTAGTGGATTTCTACTTATTTTATTAAATATCATCTCCACCAAACAGGACAAGCTTGCATCTGTTATAGTTTTGGAG
Source organism: Anomaloglossus baeobatrachus (assembly GCF_048569485.1). Taxonomy (NCBI): domain Eukaryota; kingdom Metazoa; phylum Chordata; class Amphibia; order Anura; family Aromobatidae; genus Anomaloglossus; species Anomaloglossus baeobatrachus. Next base: position 292,017 of record NW_027441960.1, read on the forward strand.
AAAAATGTGTTCATTTCATGTATGCGCGAAATGCCTTAAAAATGGCTTTAAAATGGATTTGGAGCATGGAGACGATTATCTCGGGATTGCAAGATAACCAAACAAAACTTTTAGTGGATTTCTACTTATTTTATTAAATATCATCTCCACCAAACAGGACAAGCTTGCATCTGTTATAGTTTTGGAGAAAAATGTGTTCATTTCATGTATGCGCGAAATGCCTTAAAAATGGCTTTAAAATGGATTTGGAGCATGGAGACGATTATCTCGGGATTGCAAGATAACCAAACAAAACTTTTAGTGGATTTCTACTTATTTTATTAAATATCATCTCCACCAAACAGGACAAGCTTGCATCTGTTATAGTTTTGGAGAAAAATGTGTTCATTTCATGTATGCGCGAAATGCCTTAAAAATGGCTTTAAAATGGATTTGGAGCATGGAGACGATTATCTCGGGATTGCAATATAACCAAACAAAACTTTTAGTGGATTTCTACCTATTTTATTAAATATCATCTCCACCAAACAGGACAAGCTTGCATCTGTTATAGTTTTGGAGAAAAATGTGTTCATTTCATGTATGCGCGAAATGCCTTAAAAATGGCTTTAAAATGGATTTGGAGCATGGAGACGATTATCTCGGGATTGCAAGATAACCAAACAAAACTTTTAGTGGATTTCTACTTATTTTATTAAATATCATCTCCACCAAACAGGACAAGCTTGCATCTGTTATAGTTTTGGAGAAAAATGTGTTCATTTCATGTATGCGCGAAATGCCTTAAAAATGGCTTTAAAATGGATTTGGAGCATGGAGACGATTATCTCGGGATTGCAAGATAACCAAACAAAACTTTTAGTGGATTTCTACTTATTTTATTAAATATCATCTCCACCAAACAGGACAAGCTTGCATCTGTTATAGTTTTGGAGAAAAATGTGTTCATTTCATGTATGCGCGAAATGCCTTAAAAATGGCTTTAAAATGGATTTGGAGCATGGAGACGATTATCTCGGGATTGCAAGATAACCAAACAAAACTTTTAGTGGATTTCTACTTATTTTATTAAATATCATCTCCACCAAACAGGACAAGCTTGCATCCGTTATAGTTTTGGAGAAAAATGTGTTCATTTCATGTATGCGCGAAATGCCTTAAAAATGGCTTTAAAATGGATTTGGAGCATGGAGACGATTATCTCGGGATTGCAAGATAACCAAACAAAACTTTTAGTGGATTTCTACTTATTTTATTAAATATCATCTCCACCAAACAGGACAAGCTTGCATCTGTTATAGTTTTGGAGAAAAATGTGTTCATTTCATGTATGCGCGAAATGCCTTAAAAATGGCTTTAAAATGGATTTGGAGCATGGAGACGATTATCTCGGGATTGCAAGATAACCAAACAAAACTTTTAGTGGATTTCTACTTATTTTATTAAATATCATCTCCACCAAACAGGACAAGCTTGCATCTGTTATAGTTTTGGAGAAAAATGTGTTCATTTCATGTATGCGCGAAATGCCTTAAAAATGGCTTTAAAATGGATTTGGAGCATGGAGACGATTATCTCGGGATTGCAAGATAACCAAACAAAACTTTTAGTGGATTTCTACTTATTTTATTAAATATCATCTCCACCAAACAGGACAAGCTTGCATGTGTTTTAGTTTTGGAGAAAAATGTGTTCATTTCATGTATGCGCAAAATGCCTTTGAAATGGCTTTAAAATGGATTTGGAGCATGGAGACGATTATCTCAGGATGGCAATATAAACAAACGAAACTTTTAGTAGATTTCTACTTATTTTATTAAATATTATCTCCACCAAACAGGACAAGCTTGCATCTGTTATAGTTTTGGAGAAAAATGTGTTCATTTTATGTATGCGCGAAATGCCTTAAAAATGGCTTTAAAATGGATTTGGAGCATGGAGACGATTATCTCGGGATTGCAAGATAACCAAACAAAACTTTTAGTGGATTTCTACTTATTTTATTAAATATCATCTCCACCAAACAGGACAAGCTTGCATCTGTTATAGTTTTGGAGAAAAATGTGTTCATTTCATGTATGCGCGAAATGCCTTAAAAATGGCTTTAAAATGGATTTGGAGCATGGAGACGATTATCTCGGGATTGCAAGATAACCAAACAAAACTTTTAGTGGATTTCTACTTATTTTATTAAATATCATCTCCACCAAACAGGACAAGCTTGCATCTGTTATAGTTTTGGAGAAAAATGTGTTCATTTCATGTATGCGCGAAATGCCTTAAAAATGGCTTTAAAATGGATTTGGAGCATGGAGACGATTATCTCGGGATTGCAAGATAACCAAACAAAACTTTTAGTGGATTTCTACTTATTTTATTAAATATCATCTCCACCAAACAGGACAAGCTTGCATCTGTTATAGTTTTGGAGAAAAATGTGTTCATTTCATGTATGCGCGAAATGCCTTAAAAATGGCTTTAAAATGGATTTGGAGCATGGAGACGATTATCTCGGGATTGCAAGATAACCAAACAAAACTTTTAGTGGATTTCTACTTATTTTATTAAATATCATCTCCACCAAACAGGACAAGCTTGCATCTGTTATAGTTTTGGAGAAAAATGTGTTCATTTCATGTATGCGCGAAATGCCTTAAAAATGGCTTTAAAATGGATTTGGAGCATGGAGACGATTATCTCGGGATTGCAAGATAACCAAACAAAACTTTTAGTGGATTTCTACTTATTTTATTAAATATCATCTCCACCAAACAGGACAAGCTTGCATCTGTTATAGTTTTGGAGAAAAATGTGTTCATTTCATGTATGCGCGAAATGCCTTAAAAATGGCTTTAAAATGGATTTGGAGCATGGAGACGATTATCTCGGGATTGCAAGATAACCAAACAAAACTTTTAGTGGATTTCTACTTATTTTATTAAATATCATCTCCACCAAACAGGACAAGCTTGCATCTGTTATAGTTTTGGAGAAAAATGTGTTCATTTCATGTATGCGCGAAATGCCTTAAAAATGGCTTTAAAATGGATTTGGAGCATGGAGACGATTATCTCGGGATTGCAAGATAACCAAACAAAACTTTTAGTGGATTTCTACTTATTTTATTAAATATCATCTCCACCAAACAGGACAAGCTTGCATCCGTTATAGTTTTGGAGAAAAATGTGTTCATTTCATGTATGCGCGAAATGCCTTAAAAATGGCTTTAAAATGGATTTGGAGCATGGAGACGATTATCTCGGGATTGCAAGATAACCAAACAAAACTTTTAGTGGATTTCTACTTATTTTATTAAATATCATCTCCACCAAACAGGACAAGCTTGCATCTGTTATAGTTTTGGAGAAAAATGTGTTCATTTCATGTATGCGCGAAATGCCTTAAAAATGGCTTTAAAATGGATTTGGAGCATGGAGACGATTATCTCGGGATTGCAAGATAACCAAACAAAACTTTTAGTGGATTTCTACTTATTTTATTAAATATCATCTCCACCAAACAGGACAAGCTTGCATCTGTTATAGTTTTGGAGAAAAATGTGTTCATTTCATGTATGCGCGAAATGCCTTAAAAATGGCTTTAAAATGGATTTGGAGCATGGAGACGATTATCTCGGGATTGCAAGATAACCAAACAAAACTTTTAGTGGATTTCTACTTATTTTATTAAATATCATCTCCACCAAACAGGACAAGCTTGCATGTGTTTTAGTTTTGGAGAAAAATGTGTTCATTTCATGTATGCGCAAAATGCCTTTGAAATGGCTTTAAAATGGATTTGGAGCATGGAGACGATTATCTCAGGATGGCAATATAAACAAACGAAACTTTTAGTAGATTTCTACTTATTTTATTAAATATTATCTCCACCAAACAGGACAAGCTTGCATCTGTTATAGTTTTGGAGAAAAATGTGTTCATTTTATGTATGCGCGAAATGCCTTAAAAATGGCTTTAAAATGGATTTGGAGCATGGAGACGATTATCTCGGGATTGCAAGATAACCAAACAAAACTTTTAGTGGATTTCTACTTATTTTATTAAATATCATCTCCACCAAACAGGACAAGCTTGCATCTGTTATAGTTTTGGAGAAAAATGTGTTCATTTCATGTATGCGCGAAATGCCTTAAAAATGGCTTTAAAATGGATTTGGAGCATGGAGACGATTATCTCGGGATTGCAAGATAACCAAACAAAACTTTTAGTGGATTTCTACTTATTTTATTAAATATCATCTCCACCAAACAGGACAAGCTTGCATCTGTTATAGTTTTGGAGAAAAATGTGTTCATTTCATGTATGCGCGAAATGCCTTAAAAATGGCTTTAAAATGGATTTGGAGCATGGAGACGATTATCTCGGGATTGCAAGATAACCAAACAAAACTTTTAGTGGATTTCTACTTATTTTATTAAATATCATCTCCACCAAACAGGACAAGCTTGCATCTGTTATAGTTTTGGAGAAAAATGTGTTCATTTCATGTATGCGCGAAATGCCTTAAAAATGGCTTTAAAATGGATTTGGAGCATGGAGACGATTATCTCGGGATTGCAAGATAACCAAACAAAACTTTTAGTGGATTTCTACTTATTTTATTAAATATCATCTCCACCAAACAGGACAAGCTTGCATCTGTTATAGTTTTGGAGAAAAATGTGTTCATTTCATGTATGCGCGAAATGCCTTAAAAATGGCTTTAAAATGGATTTGGAGCATGGAGACGATTATCTCGGGATTGCAAGATAACCAAACAAAACTTTTAGTGGATTTCTACTTATTTTATTAAATATCATCTCCACCAAACAGGACAAGCTTGCATCTGTTATAGTTTTGGAGAAAAATGTGTTCATTTCATGTATGCGCGAAATGCCTTAAAAATGGCTTTAAAATGGATTTGGAGCATGGAGACGATTATCTCGGGATTGCAAGATAACCAAACAAAACTTTTAGTGGATTTCTACTTATTTTATTAAATATCATCTCCACCAAACAGGACAAGCTTGCATCTGTTATAGTTTTGGAGAAAAATGTGTTTATTTCATGTATGCGCGAAATGCCTTAAAAATGGCTTTAAAATGGATTTGGAGCATGGAGACGATTATCTCGGGATTGCAAGATAACCAAACAAAACTTTTAGTGGATTTCTACTTATTTTATTAAATATCATCTCCACCAAACAGGACAAGCTTGCATGTGTTATAGTTTTGGAGAAAAATGTGTTCATTTCATGTATGCGCAAAATGCCTTTGAAATGGCTTTAAAATGGATTTGGAGCATGGAGACGATTATCTAAGGAGGGCAATATAAACAAACGAAACTTTTAGTAGATTTCTACTTATTTTATTAAATATTATCTCCACCAAACAGGACAAGCTTGCATCTGTTATAGTTTTGGAGAAAAATGTGTTCATTTCATGTATGCGCGAAATGCCTTAAAAATGGCTTTAAAATGGATTTGGAGCATGGAGACGATTATCTCGGGATTGCAAGATAACCAAACAAAACTTTTAGTGGATTTCTACTTATTTTATTAAATATCATCTCCACCAAACAGGACAAGCTTGCATCTGTTATAGTTTTGGAGAAAAATGTGTTCATTTCATGTATGCGCGAAATGCCTTAAAAATGGCTTTAAAATGGATTTGGAGCATGGAGACGATTATCTCGGGATTGCAAGATAACCAAACAAAACTTTTAGTGGATTTCTACTTATTTTATTAAATATCATCTCCACCAAACAGGACAAGCTTGCATCTGTTATAGTTTTGGAGAAAAATGTGTTTATTTCATGTATGCGCGAAATGCCTTAAAAATGGCTTTAAAATGGATTTGGAGCATGGAGACGATTATCTCGGGATTGCAAGATAACCAAACAAAACTTTTAGTGGATTTCTACTTATTTTATTAAATATCATCTCCACCAAACAGGACAAGCTTGCATGTGTTATAGTTTTGGAGAAAAATGTGTTCATTTCATGTATGCGCAAAATGCCTTTGAAATGGCTTTAAAATGGATTTGGAGCATGGAGACGATTATCTCAGGATGGCAATATAAACAAACGAAACTTTTAATAGATTTCTACTTATTTTATTAAATATTATCTCCACCAAACAGGACAAGCTTGCATCTGTTATAGTTTTGGAGAAAAATGTGTTCATTTCTAGTGATGAGCGAGTACTAAAAAGCTCGGGTGCTCGAAGCTCGGGCCGAGCCTCCCAAGATACTCGTGTACTCGGCCCGAGCACCGAGCCCAATGTTATCCTATGGGAGACCCGAGTATTTTTGTGAAATGACCCCCCGGCAGCATGGAGAAACCCTAAAAATGTCACAAAAGTCTCAGAAGAGTGCTCAAATGACATGGCATCAGCATGGGGAAGACCCCTTGAAGCATTTATCACTCAAAAGTCACAGATGTGAACAATTTTGTCCGAGTTTTACGCCATTTTTACGGACTCACCAGAAAACCTTCCAAAATGACACCAAAATGAATTTTCATGGCGGAAATGTTAAGGGCACATACTCAATAGTGAGATAGAGCTGGTGTATGTTACTTTTTGAGATTAATACATGAAAGATTTTACATGAAAACCTTGTGTGGCACTCCGATGTCCAAAACGCACGTTTTGTGCTTTTTACTAGCGATGTCGGTCATTTTTTTTTTTTTATTCTATCTCCCTCAGTCCGTCGGTCTGTCTCTCTCTGTCTTGTCTGTCCCCCTCTCACAGTCTGTCGGTCAGTTCCCCCCCCTCTCTCTTACTTACCGTTCCCCGATCATTGCCGCGGCGCTGCACAGCTGTTCAAACTCCGGTGGCTTTTCCTCTTTTGAAAAAGCCGGCCGCTCATTAATCAATCTCCTATTCCCTGCTGTCCTGCTTTTCGGCGCCTATGATTGGTTGCAGTGAGACACGCTCCCACACTGAGTGACAGCTGTCTCACTGCAACCAATCACAGCAGCCGGTGTGTGTATACTGTGCAGTGAAATAAATAATTAAATAATTAAAAAAAACGGCATGCGGTCCCCCCAATTTTAATACCAGCCAGATAAAGCCATACGGCTGAAGGCTGGTATTCTCAGGATGGGGAGCTCCACGTTATGGGGAGCCCCCCACCCTAACAATATCAGTCAGCAGCCGCCCAGAATTGCCGCATACATTATATGCGACAGTTCTGGGGCTGTACCCGGCTCTTCCCGATTTACCCTGGTGCGTTGGCAAATCGGGGTAATAAGGAGTTAATGGCAGCCCATAGCTGCCACTAAATCCTAGATTAATCATGTCAGGCGTCTCCCCGAGATTCCTTCCATGATTAATCTGTAAATTACAGTTAAAAAACACACACACCCGAAAAATCCTTTATTAGAAATAAAAAACACTAACAAAGTCCCTCATTACCAATTTATTAACCCCGACAAACCCTCCATGTCCGGCGTACTCCACAGTCCTCCAGCGTCGCGTCCAGCTCTGCTGCATGGAAGTGACAGGAGCTGCAGAAGACACCGCCGCTCCGGTCACCTCCACGCAGCTAATGAGATGAGTAGCGCGATCAGCTGAGCTGTCACTGAGGTTACCTGGATCCAGCGGTGGATGCAGCGGTGGCCGCGGGTAACCTCAGTGACAGCTCAGCTGATCGCGCTACTCACCGCCGCTCCAGTCAGCTCCATGCACCAACTGAGGTGAGTATAGCGATCAGCTGCTGTCACTGAGGTTAATCGCGGCACCGCTGGATCCAGCGGTGGCCGGGAGTTACCTGACTGACAGCAGCTGATCGCGCTATTCCATTCATTAGCTGCGTGGAGGTGACCGGCGGCTTTTACTATTTTGAAAAAGCCGGCCGCTCATTAAACAATCTCCTATTCCCTGCTTTCCCCGCCCACCGGTGCCTATGATTGGTTGCAGTGAGACACGCCCCCACGCTGAGTGACAGGTGTCACACTGCACCCAATCACAGCAGCCGGTGG